>NC_089795.1:87346729-87584229 GCF_040412425.1 Macrobrachium rosenbergii | reverse complement strand
TCATCATCATCATAAAAAAAACCATACCTCATCCCCTAATTTCTCATTTTAGAAAGGCCCGAAGAGAATGAGGCATTTAATAAGACCAACTTCACCTCGTTAGCGAAACTGTTGCATTAGGCCAAAACAGTAAAAATAATAAGTGACGAATAGCATATATGCTTCTTTTGTAGTCAGCAATATCAGTAATTAGCAACTGAAATTTCGACAGCAATAAGCGACAAAATATCGTCAAGGGATACCTTTAACTCTTACCCCTAGAATGCAAAGGCTCAGAAGTCTACCTACAAGCGTAACAGTAACAGACAATGACCTCTGCTTTGCCCCTCCCAAACTTGACCGTGACCTCTGTATTTCCTCACCTCTCATCCACGGTCAAACCAGCCCCTTAGCGCAAATTGTAAACTTTTTTCTCTTTTTACTCGACCTTTCTTGGGCCCACGGGGAATAAATAACAGGATTCAACACCGTAAAAAAAAAAAGATTCGAACATCTTTTCCAGATGAGTGAATCGAATCGTAGCTCACAGAGGAGACTCATGACGCCTCAAGCATATCTTTCTTTAAGCGTCGTATTTTGCCTTTATTGTCGTTTTTACTGTAGTTTTCGATATAAATCTAGTGGAAACAAGAATTGGAAGAACGTGACTGCTGCCGTCTCAATGTCGTTTTCTCTGAACAAAATGTTTTTGAATGAATATTTTCTCAGCTTCACTTGTTAGTCTAAATTTCAAATGGTTTTAGACGGTATGAAAATATTCCCAATCCAATAAAGCCTCGGAAAGGTTCATAACGGCACTACCGATTTCAAAAGATACAATTGGATGTAACTCCCTACAGGCTTTAAAATCTTTTTGTGATTTTTAAACATAAAGAACGTATCTGAACATGAGATCTTGCAAAAAAGCAACTATGAAACAGTCTCTTATAAATAAGTGACCTTGCTTTTAAGGGACAGATTTTCGTAGGCAAAAAGGAAAAGGAGAAAATAATCGTCTTATATTTGGTCTTTTGGGGGTTACAGTATTTCCTCTTCGTATCATAAATCAAGTCTAAGGCGTGTCGAATGATTAAAGGTTCTGTACCGAATTCAAAACGGTCTTCTTTTTTTTTTGGTACATGGGAAAGCATCAGTGAAGGAGGACCCACTGCAATTTAATTATCTCGAAGTGAATATCTACTAATAGTTATATGTAATCTAGGATAGACATATACGAAAATGAAGTGGTGACTCAATTGGGCTTGCTAAAATACATTATATTTCTCGGGTTGGATCTGAAGGGAAGTTTTTGTAACGCTATCATAAACATAAGAGCCCTGGAGCATGGTTTATAAAACTAAAAGAGAGAGAGAGAGCAATTAAAACTAAATTTAAGAAATATAATTTATGTTTATTCTACATACACACAACACACATCCCCGTGTGTGTGTGTGCGTGTTTACAAAGTGTTCAAATGGCAATTCCAGGCAAAAAGTATAGGGCTTTCTGGGACCTCCATAATATATCACATTTATTTTACCATTTTATATAAACTGTTTATTATTTCTTATATTACTATAGTTATTGTATTATTTATATTATTTCAAAATCTATTTAGCAATCATTCAGACCCCTGCATTAAGTTCACACCAGTCCTAACAATTACATGCATGGGACCCGCCACCTTCCCTTAACCAAAGGGATCCCTCCCCCACCCCCAAAACCCCGAAAGAGAGGTACGGTACTGGCTACGCCCTGAGCAACGATACCATATCATTGTCACTGGATTGCCCCGGGATAATTTAACAGAAGGAATGATATGATATGCGTCATTTTTTTTTTTTTTTTTTGCGATTGCGCACAAGGGAAAACTCCAATTCAGTTATATTTTATGGATAACGAGCAATTTCGCGTGATTCGGCTGCAAACAAACCCTTGACATTATAAGTACAATACTAGGAGGATGTTGTAAGTTGCAACACTAAGGTTATTTAGGCGTGACTTGGCAACAGCGCAAATGCTATGATGACAAATTCGAATCCGCTTCGACGATCAGACTGCAATCTAAACAATGCGTCGAACTCCTAGCGGTCATTTTTACAGTTAGAACTTTGCGATCGCCAAAACACGTAATCAGAAGACCCAAGCCGTCTGCAGTTTGTCAAAACAATAATAAAAAAAAAAGTACCTGGGCAATAATCATTACGGAATAAACTGCCGATTTTTTCTTTTTTTTTTCTCTCTCTCGTTTTAGGCTGAGGTCGACGGCCTGGAAAACCAATCGACGATAAAGATGAAAATCCCGTGAGTTTTGAGGTTGATTTGAGTCTTTTGGTTTATGAAGACCGATCCAAAACGGCTCAACCCGGAAGCAACGAATCTTGCCTTTTTTTTTTTTTTTAGTCATGCGATTGTTATATGCCAGCTTGCTGCGTTATGGTGACGAAGCTGTTTTGAGTAAAAAAAAAAGATAAGAATAAAAAGTGAATGCCCGCTAAATTGCCGTATGCTGACCATTGGAATCATACGTTATGTGTGCGCGCGCGCATACCAGTACCTGCGCGTACAGGTTATTGCTTTCAATACTATATACTGTAGGCCTATTAAGCATGTCGAGAGATAGTTCTTTCTTTCTTTTCTCGCCATTTTCATAAATGGTTTGGTTAGATACCTTTGCCATGAGTTTGTTATATAGTATATAGTGGGATCATTCAGATCCGTTACCTGAATGTTTTTTTTTTTTCCTAAGGCTTGGAATGTTGATAAAATGAGCCGCTCAAAACTTACTTTAATTTTTCATCGTTTATCATTAATCCTTGTATATTATTATTATTATATATATGACCCTGACCTGGGTCACGTGGAATTCTAATCTTACTGTGGGACATGCAGAAATCAAACACTTTGGTCTAAATTAACCCACATCACCCATCACAACCACCATTTCATATTTTGAACACAGCCAGACACAGATTCAAATTCTCACAAATAAGACTTTTTTTTAATCTTTCTCATTCCTAGACCATGTACATTCATTGTTATAACTTGACTCGAGCCACATTCAGCCTTATAACATCTTTGAAGTAACACATTTGCACTCTTTACCCATCCCTGGTACCCCGACACTATAAGTAACAGCTAGCACTTCCCAGCTATCTCAAACAGTCTTTGCCCTTCCATTCCTACTCATGCATACACACACACAAACACAAACACACACTGCCCTTTCCTTTTTGTCTCACTAAGTGCCAAAAATCTTACTTTCGCTCATTAAACAAATCAGTTAGCATACATGTCCTCTCTTACACATGGCATGAAAAAACACTTTATTAGTAAATATGGATGAAACAAACACATGCCGTCATAACTATACTTCAAAGTAAAGTACGTGCTTATGGAAGAGCCTTTATACATAGAACACAGAACAGTCCTACAATTACCTAATACTGAAAAACCTACATCATACCAAAGATTTTTGCAATGTAAAAAGATACTTACATTTCATTTACAGGATTGTCAGCTTGATTCTAGTGAAGGGTAAAGCAATTCATACGCCTGAAAGAGAGGTTAGCATTGACAGACATCTTGCTTAAGACAAATAAAAAGAGAATTTGACAACAGATCTACTGTATGTTTCAACTCAAAGCTGCAATATGGCTTATGATCTTTAATGATGATTAAAGACCCAATGAATAATCACATGTAGTAGAATCACATCTTTTGATAAAATACGTAAGTAGTAGCATATATTGTAGTACTTATAAATTGTTATTGCTAAAAATTCTTAACACAAATTTCACTTCTATGTATGAATTTTATCTAACTTTCATGAAGACCCACTTATTTAGAAACACCATTGTGCAATTTTTGATAAACTGAAAATGAAAAATAAAAAATTTCAAAAACCTTTTTTATTTCCTCCAAACATGTAACAAAGTAGTAAAGTGATTACAATAAGATGTATTACTATGCAAATTAGAGGCATCATGAGCATTTATAACAGGGACAGGATCCTATGCTTCAATTCCTGAGGTTCTCAACACAAATTAATCCCAGATCACTCGAGATGGAGGAAAGCTCAAAGAAGAAAATTATGAGATAGATCCTTTGTGTATATGGACCACAGTAGTAAATGAGCTACTTCATTAGCAATATTGTATAATCTTCGCCAATTAATGTAGAACCTGCGCATAACATGACTGCTCAGATCGTCTGGGTCCCATAAACTGCATTATTCATTTCTGAGACCACAAGTTTAGACTGATGGAAGCCATCAACCACCTCTGTGTTACAGTATGAAGTCGACTTTTTACATTAAATGAGGTTATGACAGTGGTAGCCACGTCAAAGTATTTGGACTAACCAAGGCTTCATTCAGACAATTTCAATGGCTTGAAGTGAGAATACATTAAGCTGAAGTTATATCAGCGATGATAAGGATGGCCAAAGTATTTGGACTAACCAAGGCTTCATTCAGACAATTTCAATGGCTTGAAGTGAGAACACATTAAACTGAAGTTATATCAGTGATGATAAGGATGGCCAAAGTACTAAAAAGGAACAGAAGCCCCCTATGAAGCTATGCTATCAAATATTACCAACCCTTACTGAGATAACTTCAGAAGTGGTTGCAACTGGTATTGTCCTTATATGGTAAAAGTGAGATATTTATGGAATGGGGAATTACTCCAGTTTATAAAATTGAGACCCAGAGTTGCTAAGAAGTAGTTAGAGAGGTTGGACTGCAAGATTGAACAAAAGAAGCAGGAATGGAGGTAAAAGTGGGTGCAGCTAGGGACTGAAGGGACACTGCAAACACCCTTTAGCAATACTTGCAGTGCACCACAAGAGGTATACTGACAGTAAACATTTGACTAATTACCATGTGTACCTAGACATCACCCGAAACTAACAAACTCCACGTTGCTGAAGGCTTTCATTTAATTGATTCTCACTTTCTTTTTTCACAATTCCTACAATATTGTGTGCTGACAGCCAGAAGCACAAAGCATCTAAATTAAAGTAAAGAAGTACCCTAGTCCAGCATCTTCAAGTATAATAACTATACAGTATACACTGTTATTTCGTAAATATTATTCTAGCGTTGGATAAAGGACCAAAATTGTTTTGTGTACTTTCTGATACTGTACTCAAACTTGTGCTTGCTCAGGCAGGTAATCATAGGTTATAGTACCTGTTGGTGAAGAGGTTATAAACTCTTCATTCTTGCCTTCAGAATTAATCATGGCACTGCTGGGAGGCAACAGTTTTCTCTTACAAACTTATTAACAAAACAAGAAGACCTCCTCCCAATCCCCAGATCTTGCTTCTTTGCATACAGTTCCCAGAAAAAAACACCATAACCAATACAAGAACTGTGGGTTTGTATGCAAAGACTTTTATAAAAACAATATTTTCAGTAATTGTAGGAGCATGAGATGAGGTGAGCCAGCAGGCCCCTTCGAAATAAAGTTGTTCAATTGGTTTAAATTAATTCACTTCTATGCCAACACATGTCCTTGCATAAATGCATCCTGTGAGAAGAGTGAAGTGTTGCAAGGGTATAAGAGGATTAGTGTGAACCTGTAAGCTCTCGCCAGCCAACAGAGACATACGTACATAACTATAGCCACATTATCATGAGCCAGGGAATTATTCTTTAAATATAGTAACACAAGTGCAATCCTACCCCCTGGTGCTCAAGACCTCATAGAAAAATTAAGGCAAAAGTAGACTGATATCATGTACCTGCACTTATGATGGCTACAGTCTTAATATTCCTGTACTGTAAATGCATGCAAAATGACCACCTAGTAAGAAAAAGTATTCTTAGAAATATGCTTTTTTTGCTGTTTAAAAAAAAAGTTTAATATCTGGTCCCCTTCAGCCAGTGTCAAATGACTCTCAAAAGAAAAAGGAAGGGGTTTTCTGCATTGTCATATGCTCAAGGCAGCAGTGCGGAATGGGAACTATGATACTGTTCTGAGTGCCCACAATCTGGGTCTTGGCAACAAAGTTGGGAGCAAGCAACAGACACCTGCGGTGAATGAAGTTGCCAGACAGGGAATAACACTCACTGACATGCCAGGAGGATGGAAAATCTAGCAAGATGGCTGTCTCCATTGTCAGGTGCCACAAAGAAGCCTATTGCAGTAGTTCATATGGAGCTCTGGTGAAGCTACAGAGAAAATGGTGACCATAGAAAATGAAAACAGTAGACTAGACTAGCATATAGTTTGTTATACATTACAGTACATACATACAACACCTATTGATCACCAATGTATAATACAGTAAATAATGACTGTTATATGTACGTTGTTTGTCTGTATTATGATAAACGTCTCAAGTGAGCTAACTAGCTTGCTCAAGTGCATTTCAAGTAAAATATGATTTAATTTGCTTTATTTTACAGTATATTGTTTTTTTGTGGAATGAACAAGAACTTAATTTTCATCTACATATGAAGGCTATGCATATGGCCTGGTTAGCCTAGGGTTTGAAGTAGCCTAGCCTATAATAAACATAGGTTTATTCCATTATTCAAACTTTGCAAATGTCTGAGAACTGGGTAGCTGGAGAGCTCTATCCTTAATGGAGATGATAAAACAAAGTGATGGAAAGAAGTAAATAGTACCTAAAAACAAAGATACATTACTTATTTATCAGTTACCAGCACAAACTAGGTAGCTTGAATTCGGAACCTGATTTGACCCAACAAGGCCAGTAAGAGTGGTAAGTTTCTTTAAGGAAAAGAAAGACCGAAGTATAATGCCTTTATTTTTTAACAAAATAACATTCTTAATAATGCCTTTATTTTTTACCAAAGTAAATCTGTTAATAACTATCATCCAAACTTTGAATACACCAAAATACAAAAATTCAAGTTCTGGGTCAGACACAATATGTTTATGAAAGAATCTGACATTCAGACAAAGCAATATGAATTAATATAATCATAGTCCAAAAATACTACCATGATGGAGCCCCTGTCTTCATGGTGCTAAGAATGTCAACAATCTTTTGACTTTTCATACACTTCGTATCTGTACTTAAGGCCACTTTCTTCCTGGGGCTCTTGAGGAACTGCCGGATCACTGGAATTACATACAGAAACATTACCAGAAGTAAGGATGATAGTAATGTTCCAATAAAATGAAAATCAAATCACTCTCAGAAATTTACGTATTTAATCCTTACAGCAACAAAGACTTACAGTACATAGTATACACTGATTCATGGAATCAAAGATTTTTACAACTTAACAGTAACTCCTGATTCACAAGCCAATACAGGCAGTCCCCGGTTTACGACAGGTCCTTCTTACAACGTTCCGAGGTTACAACGCTTTTCAGATATATTCATCAGAAATTATTTCCCGGTTTATGATGCATGTTCCGGGGTTACAACGTGTCGTACGCTGATCCGACGGAAGAAATATAGCTCCAAAACGGCAGAATAATAAAAATTCAGTTTACATCGTTTCCAATACACCCAGAGCATTAAAAGTAAGGTTTTCTTAGGATTTTTGACGATTTTCGATGATTTTTCGGTTTACGACGATTTTCTGCTTACGACACGGTGTAAAAACGGAACCCCTGTCGTAAACCGGGGACTGCCTGTATATCAATATAACAGTACAGTACTATACAGAACTATTTAACCTCTGTTACAGATACTTATATCAATCTTTGTACAAAACAGAGGTATGGTAAATCCTCTTGTGTAACTACACTTAAAAGATTTTGAACTAACTTCACTGCAGTAAAACTACAGTATTCTGAAAGTTTCATAAATCAAACTAGAAAACCTTGTCTCCTAAAACAGTCATTTTTTCTTCACCTCAGATCACAATAAAAGATGGGATTTTGGAGCAACTGTGAGAGGGGATGTCCACAGTACAAACTAGTGAGCTACCTCACATAAGAAAATCACAAGTTTTGTCACTCTTGTTGAGCCTTCTTTCAGTAATAAGCAAAGTTCAACTTGGAATTCACTGCATGGTTCTAGCATATGACTGTCTACTAAAATTCAAGACAGAACCATAACCTATCCAAGTCTTCATGTTGAATTTCCTTGTTGAGAATACACTCAAGTACACTTCCATTCTTTATGGTTTTATTGTATTTATTTGGTCTATTCTATATAAATATACACTACGAATAATAAAAATAAAAGTAATACAGAAAAATGCTTCGCAAACATACTTCATTAAGTAATATAGCTGAACTGCAGTTATTCTTTCTGTGGTATATTTTGCTTTTCTTCTTATTGATTGTGGGGTTCATTTAATAAGCTTCCAATTGGAATTTAGTGACACACCAGAAATAGAATATGTATCTCTTCCATAAAATGACATGAAAAAGGCACAGTTTAAACACTGAATATCTGTAGCTAATTCACATCCAGTGAGGGAAGAGTGCCCTCTAATGGCCTGAAGGAAGGCAGCTGATGATCTTGGTTGTATAGATATCATATACTATTACAGTGCACATACAATTACATGCACTCATGTGTATAATGTATTTTCAGGGATATACTTTATTTACTTAATGTTATGCACATTATCATTCATTCTGATGTTATTTAATGTAATACTTGTAAACCATTAGCTATGTTACGCATCGTGGCAACAATGTAATTACATGCGCAACACCGCTATTGTTTCCCGCCATTTATATGATGCATAGTTAGTTACTGTCCTGTGGTCACTCTGTCGTGATGTACGGATCTTCCTCCCGCCTCACGCCGCTGTATATCTGTCAATATACGGGATTTTAAAGAACCTACAGTATTATTTCATCACCCTTCGTTCCACCCATTACATGGACGTATGTGGTAGGGCTCAAACCCACATTGGTCAGTACTTATACAGCAAATGCAAACCTCAGCCAAAGCCTAATTAGTAAAAGAAGTTACCAGACAATGGTAAAACCTTAGGTAACATCCTATGAAATGGTGTTTACCTATCTAATGCCTTATTAATTATAAAAAACTTCAAAAGAAGCATCTTCTTGAGCTTCCATTTTGCACACAAATCAACTAAGTGGACTACGCCTTGACAGTTGGTTGACTTAATCAAGGACTTAAATGTACAGTACAGTATACTGAAAATAGTATCATGATCAATGCAGAAATGGAGATGATCACTGAATTATGCATTGCACAGAGAACAGCAAGGTAGGGAACCAATAGCCAAAATACTTTCACAGAAAACCAGCAAGACCTGTAGTTAAGCACTAACGAAAGAATTGAAAAGAATGAAACAAATGACTCAAAATGAATGTACAGTATCTAAACAACTACAGCAATGCTTAAAGACAATCTCAGATTCTTGTTTACATTCGTAAGATACGCGGTGCACTGAGGCAGACATTCCTACCTACCAGTGCTCATGCACTAACACTCCCTCTTAGCTAATCCGCTTCTTTTAAGTATGACTTTAGAACTGGTGTGTCCAGGGACAACACAGACCATAATTTGGCAGTGTATGACTGATGGGTTTTATATGAATTAAAGTAATTCTAAATTATGATTTTGTTTATGATCTATCAATTTTCTCTCAATATTGATTCCATTATGCTACATCAATACATAAAAAATAACATACTTCACTAATTTGAATTTCTCCAAATCTAATGGTGGTAAAAAGGTGTCGCAGGCAATGGTAGCAAGAATGCGTGTTACGTAAACCCGGTGCAGCTTCTCTGAGGTCAGTGCCATCTGTATGAAAAAATGAACTAAATGTTACATTAAAATAAAACACAATAAGTTTTGATCAATACAGCACACTAACTGGAGGTGAAACAATGAAGGTTGCACAAGGAAGAGCAACATGCAAGCAGCTCCTGTACTTAATGCCTAGCACCAGTGGTGGTAGCAAGACTGGCCTGGAAAATTGGCAACTCAATGGCCAATAATGAATCTCAATGATGAGTATTAGTCCCAGCCATGACAAGTTTCAGGTAAAGGTATTTACCAACTTGGTGCACCTGAATTAGAAATACTGTAATGGTATCACATACATCAGGCAGGATAATCCAACCTCCTACGCAAGACCTCTAGCGGGTTCATGAATGTTTTACCTAGCCACCATATGAACCCCTGCAGATTTCCTTTCAAGACCTTGCCAGATGGACAGAGTTCCCCTTGGCATATATAACCTCAAAGTGTGCCTCATTCTATTTTATAAGCCTAATCTTCATATGGCAAGCATAACTACTTTAAACAAAAAGCAACCTTTTTTCTCAAGTTTACTGACAATGCAAAATAAAAACAAAAACTGAAATCAATATACTCATTGATTCACAAAAATACATAAATACTGTACTTAATTTAAGATTTAGTTTTTAAATACTTACCTCTCCATTACATAGCTTTTACTACCGCTGGCACCGAGGCAAAAGCATGTATATGGGACAAAGCAATGAGATTTTATAAGTCAATTTAAATAATAAATTGACGAGGCCTTTTGTTCCCCTATTGTGAAACCTGTTGAGCTTTTGGTATACAAATACTGAACACAGTAGAAGGTTACACTTTAGATAAGCAAAGACAGATTTCATCCTTAACTGTGCTTGCTGAATCAGAAAAAAAACAGCTAACACATGGGAGAAGTTGAAAGTTATAGTAATATATTTGACATGCTGGCAATGCTACAGTCTTACCAACTCTGTGACTTCCTTTTCTGCACAATTATTTCTGCTACTCAATAACTTGCTCCCTGAACCTTTTCACCAACACTACCTTTACCTACAAAAACTGCACTGTTTACTTTGAGATTCCAACTGACTTTTAAAATAATCAGCACCTTTATTTTATAGTTCTGTGATCTGTCATGGAATGTCTTTTCACTATTACTAAAGCCATTCCCATATATCACAGAGCACAGGCAGGTCTGATGGAAAGCGTGCTCGAGTTAGTCACGTGATGATACAGGAATTCATCATACTCCTGTTCACTAACCACTGGCACTGTATAAACGTCTAATTGGTATTCTACTAATAAAAGTAACCTATGAGTTTATATGAGCCTTGGTAACCTACTCATTATTGTTTCCAAGTGCTCTATTGGATCTACCAGACCCCTCACAAGAATTCTGGGACTCGCAAGTTCTTGGCGCCCCTCGCAAACTGCAATTAGAGCAAAATTTGGTTGATAGGATTGCAATAAAAATTAGTTTTCAAAATGAAAAAATTTAAATTTCTTACATAAAAACCAATCAAACAAATATGGGGACCCAATTTTCATTCCCTCATTTCTTGCTATTCATATCAAACTCTCACAAACAATGAAGAGAGTAGGTTGTACCTACCGAATCATAAACAAGGAAAATGCATTTGGAATTGTCCTTTGCCTGTGTGGAACACATGAAAAGATGGTCTGTGTCAGGGGACATCTGAGACTTGAAGTGCGTGAACAGTGTGACAGATGGTTATGTGGGAGAAAATTACCTTGATCTTTCAAATAGTATAAAATTTTGAAACTGGTATTAGTAGAATAAGCATGATAATCAACTTAAGGAATTGGCTATTCAATACCTCATATAAAGATGAACCTCCTATAACCCATATGGTCTCAAGCTTGTCATCTTGCGAGCAAGCCTCCTCTAAAGCAGCTTCAAAACTTTGGCAGATTATGCTCCCATTGGTATCTCCAAAGTATTCCCTGATATAAACAAGATACAAAATATTTCAGCACACAGTAGTCTATAAAATTCTGACAAAAAATGATAAATGTATACAAAGTTTATAAGCCATTTCATTGCTTCATGCAACACATAATTTTTTTTTTAATCAAAACAATGGTATACCATCATTTGGTACTACAGGGATTCTGGTAGAACTTAAAAAAAATACTGAATAAGCAACAAGAGAAACTGTAATTTGTGGAGACTTGAATATGAGAAAAATATGACCAAAGGGCTAAAAAGAGTCTATTGAACAATGAACTGCACAGAAATGGTTTATATGCAGTTAAACAGTTATGATTTAACCATGTAAATTAAGACAGATAAACTGTAGAACTGACCATTAGACTTACTTAGGTTGCGAAGAAAGGATGACATTGAGACGACCAGGAAGTGGGCGGAATTTGGAAGGAATGGACTCCCAAGTCTTTCTTCCCATAACAACAACGTTCTTCTTCTTTGGGTCTGATGTTGTTTTTGTTATCCTGCTAAAGTATTTCATCTCTTCCCTGTAATATCAAGACACTTTGAAGCTCAGCTATTATGGTGCGGCAACATAACACATTCAGAATACACAGCACTTGTATAACCAATATCAAGGTAAAAAACGTATGTGTAAATGTTCATGTACTGCATAAAAGAAATTATCATGGTTTCCAGGCAGAACTCTAGAGAATCTCTGAGGCAGGCAGAGATATGAAAGCACATATCTTTGGAAGCTGAGGAGGAACAGAGCATTTGCTGCCCACCAGTTTGGGGAGAAGTTGTAAGGTTGGCTGTGGAGGTGGCACTACAGATACCTAACTTTAGAGTAGAATATACAATTTAGGCTAAGGGCCTAGCACTGGGACCTATGAGATCATTCAACGCTGAAGGGGAAATTGACATTATTTAAGATCACCACAATTTTTCAATCTGATATCAAGGCACCCATTTTTCTAAATTGCCCCTTCTAAAAGCAATGAAGTCATGCTTGACCTCCCTGGTCCTCTATACAGATTTGACACATCCTGCAAGTATCTATATAATTAGAAGAGCATCAATGGAGATCATATTACAAAAGAAATCCTTACACATCCTTCCATCAGCATATTAGCATCTTCATTTCCTCCTTGCCATCTAAAAAGTACAGCATTAGGGAG
Organism: Macrobrachium rosenbergii; assembly: GCF_040412425.1. Lineage (NCBI taxonomy): Eukaryota > Metazoa > Arthropoda > Malacostraca > Decapoda > Palaemonidae > Macrobrachium > Macrobrachium rosenbergii. The sequence goes on along the minus strand of NC_089795.1, from coordinate 87,571,419 downwards.
TCCATGCATTTTAAAAAATAAAATGGATTTGATATTCTTACGACATTTTCAGTGCTATAGAGAATATCACTCACCTTATTAATATACCAGCATGATTCTTTAAGATTCACCAAATTCATCTTAAAGCCTGCCAGACATATACATTGAATATTTCTATCGCAATTGGTTTCTAAAAGTAACCGAGATGTTACCCAGTCAGCCAATTGTGCAGGAAATGTTATCATAGAAATGACAAGAATTCATTTACTCTGAAATAGAGAGGAGGTAAGCATTCATTATCATAAAGTGAAGCATATCTCTTCGTATTAAATAGCAAAGCTGGACTTATGGGTGATAAAAAAAAAAGTCTGACTTCCCTCATCGGCCTGCACCAGCTGACACGTGGAGCTACTATATGCAGATGACATGTACTGGGTTGGATTACAAAATTTAAGTTTAAAAACAAGAACTGGGGCAAGAAGGCCCTTCAGTGCTGTTCCCTTAAAATCTTAAAATTCACTACAAGACTAAAATTTTGCATCTGAATTCTTATGAATCTGAGCAAAACAAGAGAGAAAATCCTACTTCCTTTAAAAGACTCGTTGGTCTTTCTTTGGATCTCTGCTCCCGATAATTCATTCACAGAGCTTGCGTGCAATGAATTGGCAGTTATTTCACAGCTTATGCACACATTCCATTAAAATGTGCATTTCTGTAACAACTGACCAGCATATATAACAGTGCAGCCCCTTCCTTTGCTCACTGCAGCATTACGAAGGTGTGTGTAAAGTACAGTATGTAAGGCCAATGCACATTCTGGCCATACAGTAATCCTTGCACCTTGTTCAAAACTTACTCAATTTCACTTTCTTCATGATGGTTTCTGAGTTTTTGTTCCTGATTCCTTGTTAGGTTAGTTCACCTTTCTTGACTCCGTTTATTTTTTAAATCATTTTGACATACACACCTGTTAAATAGATTCAGGGATGATAACCTCTTTAGCTACCCCGGTCATCTTAACATCCACTTGAGATGGCAAACAACTCAAGTTTTTATATTTTCTTGCAAGAAGCAGGGTCAACCAGTCCAGCATTTCTTGAACCACAGGGTCAGTACACATTAATTTAAAGGTGCACGCATATTACTTGAACCACTTCATGGCCGTGCCTTTGCTGGTCTAAGAGGGCTATTGCCACTCTTGTGATCACACAACAAGCTGAAAAACAGTGAAAATGATGAGCCACTGAGCAAGATGCTGTTGTGCGGACAGCAACACTTTGAGAAGTGTTCTCGATATAACAGAAGATGGGTATGTCATGTTTCTTCTTCCAACACTGTATACGTAGTAAGGTAATCATTTTATGTCAAATAAAGAGGAGAAAGTTAAAAAATATTTATTTACAGCAATTATACAGATTACATAGCACACACTACTAATATTACAAAAGATTTGACACTGTCATCTATTTCTTTGGTACAATAAAAATTGCAGGTAGAAAATCATCCCCAGAACCAAAATGCAAACATCCAAAGAGGTATCACACCGTTTCAGGTTCTCCAAAATAATGGTAAATGCCTGTTACCAATGACGAAACGGGACACAGCCAGAGGGATGAATAATGACATTCAGCCTTGAACCAGCACTTACAGAGTTATTGACCACTAAAACAAGAAGAGCACTATACGTTAAACTATCCGTTAAAATTATGTGGAATGTAGATCAACCCCAAAAATCTCCACGAAGACAACTTGTGCCTGCGCAGAATCTAAAGGTTACAGCAAGAACAAGGAATGCACAGAACAACAAAGAACCTGAAACATTTTTATAAGTAGCAGAACGTAAACGGGACGAAAACTGTATTTAAAACATACATGTTGAACAACCCATGCCTCTCTCAATTCTGAAACAAAACTTCCAAGCTACTGTAAGAAGTGTCCCTTAAATAAGAAAATAAACTTTACATCAATATGCACCTTCAAATTTCAATACAGAACGGAACACGGAGACATTAACTGTACAGGCATGATTAATTCTCTAATAACGATCTCTAATAACGAAAACTGAATCAACACATAAAGCACCTGTGCACATGCTTTGGACAAACAAATACAATTAAATCCCAAGTTCTTAAGGTTTCACATCCAGGGTGATGTCAAATTGCTACCTGGAATTTCAGACACATATCCTTTTAAAAAGTTTATCCAGAATGCTGCAAACTAAATACCATAATAGAGGTGCTTCTGCTACCAAAGATTGCTTCTTTCATCAATGGTAACTGTATACAACCGAGACAATTGATATATATATGTGACTATCAATTAAGGATTACACACAAGCTAGGATTCACTTTCAAGCCAGTTCCAAGGGATATGGAACGTGTTTACAGACATAATTTACAACCTGCTTCAGTAATAAAATATGTATCACACATAAATAAAGAACCTTTGAAGAATAATTGATTTAGCAACAGACCATTTTGAAAAATACAGTAGCTATTATTTCTTACTCTTCCAAGCTGGGGAAAAAACTGCATTACATGATAAGCATTAGTAACAACAAAAATTTGAAAGAAAAGAAAATTTAAAATGTGAGCTTTTGATTCCACTAGCTACACATTATGCTCTGCCATTTAGCAACTTGAACAATGTGATTTCTCAAAGCTGCAGGAACCTGAAAAGCAGAACTCTGACACAAAAGAAAAGTCAAGCTACATTTTCCCCCTGTTCAAAATCTGAATGGAAACAAGCAGATATATATAAAAAGAACTGGTAAATGAAGCAAGATGAACAGAAGAAAATTAATCTTCCCTTACCGATCCCCATTAACAGATAATGGAGTATAATATTAATTACATAACATGCTTTGAATACCTGTTCTAATCTCAGGAAACAGAAAATGACACATCTTCAACACAAACCCTTTAAAAGAATTTTGTCTGCCTGCTCGTAAGATATCAAATCAACTTGTTACAGTACTACTAATTTATTAGACATGACAGTCAATCCTTCATTTTTCTATACAAACAAATATTCCAAGACAGCTCTAATAGATTTAAGAATCATATAAAACCAGAAATTCACTGACAGCCCTCAAATAAGAATTTTAGCTTGGTAAACTGCAAACACAAAATGAAAAGAGATCTATTGGTCAGAATGTGAATGTGACTGCCATTTAACAACTTTGAATTACTATAAAGTGGAGTAAAAAGAAAGGAAACATTTTTTTCACAATCTCCACTCAACTTCAAGTGTAAAGGGAAGCAAAACAAAAAAAGAAGCATCTACACAGTAACTCAACCTTGATATGTAAGTAGGGGCTGAGTTACTGAAGGAATCATCCAATGTATTTTCACACACCCTGATGATCAGCTCTCTGCTAACCTCCATTCTTTGAGGTTGGCTTCCCTTCTAAATAGCAAAGACTCTAAAGGTTTGTCCTAAAAAAATAAAACTGCATACAAGTTTTAAACTGATAAGAGATAAGTACTAAAAGCTCAATTATGAAGTATAACAGGAAGTGATGTGGTAACAAACTTGGTGGGCAAAGTTAAAAACTGAGTGAAGATAATCAGGAGTTCACTAACCAGCTGTCTACTAAACCTAAGAACTTTCACGTATAAAGACATACAATTTTGAACACATTAGCCCCTTAATAGTATTTTACTGCATGGTCTTTGTTAATTATAAGATTTTGTCACTTTCTATATAAGCCCCCAAAGATTTAGAGACCTCATCATGTACCGTAGGCAACATAAGACATTTCAATATCGGCCAAATTTTGATGATACTGCTGTTAATAATATGATACACCCTCATCATTATCTAAATATCCAAAACAGCTGAAAAGTTATGGTAACATTTAAACACCATATTGATAAGAAAGAATCAAACAAAAGATATAAGCACTCGATGCATACTCTACGAAGACAACACAAAGAGCTCTCCAACAAACGCACGGACCAGTGCAAACCTTCATCTCACCATAGTAAGTGTTGAAAATACACTGTACTGTGCTTCTGAGTGTTTTACAAAACTCCTCTGCATGGGTTTGAGTTCGACCAGTTCAATAAATATGGTATGCTTTTTCCAAAAGCATGCTAGCATGTTGCAGATTTTCTTGCACTAGTAACAAACATTCTCGTGTAAATTAAATGCATTACCATCTAATGTTCAATACCCTGAATGTTGTGTATTGTGGTACTTAAACCATTTCCTCTCTTACAGCACTACCAATAACTTGGAAACCCACTCACTTCCTACAATACTGCAAAATGTTGATGCAACAGATATTTTAACAAATGTTTCAAGTGGGTAAGTTACGGTAATATACAATACAGAACTCAAAGCATGGCACATACATACCACAAAAAAAATTTATGTCACTTTCAGATATCTACTGTACATTTTTTGAAGGTTCCAAATTTCATTCACTTGAAAACATAGATAAAAACTATAAATGTACACTCAAGCTACTTATTCTTACAAATATTTATGAATAAACATCATAAGTTCACTTCAATACCAAAAATTTCATATCGATGTTACATTTTGTAATGCTTTTACTTTATTTCACACATCACCACACTATACTTACAAATATCCCTGACGCACACTTCCAAATACTATAGTGTGGCAATGTATAATACTCTGTCTGTCTATGCGAGATCTAGTTAATATCAATAACCATCCAAAAGTCAACGTAAATGAAAAGTTTATTTAATAGAGTACCTAAAATTAGATAAAGCAAAAAAATGTCAAGTTTCTAGCCACATAGCCAGTAAGACACAATAAAATCAACAGTATCACAAGACAACTTTACTACAAAATGCCACTGTTCATTGGTAATTGACATTTTGATATACACAAGTTTATTTCACCAAGGGAAATGCACAATTACTTTTCATATTCACACATATTTCTCAATCATATTTCAGTCTTAGCCTATTTACCACACATGGAATTATCAACCTAACATGCAGCTGGTGGCGTTGGTAACCCAAAGAGTAAGTCCGACCTAGAGTTCATGAAATGTACAAGTGCAAATGACGTTACTATTGAAACAACACCTCCACACACTAAGGCCACTTCCTCTACTACTGATGGGCGGAGAAACAACATGGCATCAATCGCTTGCCAGCCACTTTCAGCCCAAGTTGAATACATCCCTGACTGCCAGTCATAGTCTTCAATCATAAAAGCAGGGCTCATGGCCTCGGTCTTTCGAGCAGTTGTACGGTAACACGTACCATTGGAAACCCTGGGAAGATAGCAATATTGATATATTTGGTAAAAACTATCGGCCTTGCATTCAGTTTCATTCATATCCACTTCTTCTCCCATGACTCTTGCAAAAATGTTGCTCGTGACATAAGTTCTCCCAGTTTCTCCTCTCTTGACGTTAACATACATCTTAGCGGGTTTACCGTCATTCATTTCATTTTTCAACAAGTATCCACCAAAGTCTTTGAACATTGGGCAACTTGCATTCACTGAGTAACAGTGCAGCAAGTCCCCTGTAAAATTTTTATCAGCAATGATCTCCTTATATTCTCTGGTAACCATGGTATACAGCGTTGTTGCTAAAACACTGGCAACATCTGCTAAGACTTCTCCTTTAATGTTTCGATGATCATCAAATACTGTCTGATAAAACTTGTTCTTAAAACTTTCTTTATGATCAGCAATGACCAAACCAGATATGTTGACATGCTTCAAGAAACTCTGAAAAGATGCTGGAGGAAGAGGTGCTTCTTCTGGGGCCCTTTCAAAAACAATGCCACTGCTGGAGTTCGAAGCCGACATATTGAAGGCCGTCACCAGTACCCCAGTCTGCAAATTAATTTCAGGATCACTATTAGAAACTGGGTCAGTATGAAGATACAAACGTTTCTCTTCCATCTTTCCAACCTGTGAAATTTCAATGAAATAATCAATATGAGTGAAATTGATTTGAGACATCTGATCTGACATATCCTCTTGCCTCTGGAATGGAAATTCCCCCTTCTCCATGTCCCATACCATACGAGAGGAGCCGATGTAATCCCAAGTTTCTCCTTGATAAAGAATAAACATGATGTTTTTGTTACTTTCAGCAGCCATGATCTCTTCCCTGTGCCTGTTAATAGCTTCTGCTGTAGACATAAGTGTAACCAATCCAGCGACTGCAGAAGCCACTCCTGGGGAGATATTGTCATACATGGATGCTGCATCCATTCTTGCTGCAACAATGATTACAGACTGGTCAGCCAGGTCTTCTGAAGCATTCATCGGCTTGACAGTGCCCCACAAATTGAAGTCATAGAGGGGGTCACAAAAGTTAACAGTGCTAAACAGACTTGGGAGCGTCGCACGTCTCATGCAGACCTCGGTGTTCGTGGTTCCGAACATGTGAGATTTCAGTTCGAGGGCACACAGGGGCCAAGACCGTGGCTCTCCATCTTTCGGCGCATTAAATTCCTCGTAACAGGAAATGATATTATCCACAGAGGTCTGATTATCGATGAGAAAGATAGGGAAGTCCCAGTTGGAATAGAGAAGAGCAGAACCTGGCGGGTTCCACGGGTTCTTCTGACAGTAACTGGTGTACTCCGTGTCACTCGAGTGATTATAAAGACCGTACTCTTCGTTGGGGCATGGGTAGTCGCCAGAGAATCCCGAGGTCAGCATTTTCTCGGGGTCGAACCCTTCGTGCACCAACACGACGACTCCCGACACTTTCCCCGAATCCTGGGCATCTCGCAAATTACTCACGGTCAGGAACTCGGGCGTCAGGGCCAACATATAGGGATGGTGGGGTCCCTTGTCCAGCACCCAGTCCAAATCAGACCTGTTGTTGATGGCGTGAATCACTCCTATGTTGCCATTGAATCTCGAGGTGCAGCCGATTTCGTGGGTGCCATTGAACCTCTTGAAGCACGCCATGTCACTCTGGATCTTGTCGTAGATCTTCTCCTTGACCCTGTTGCTCCCCGAGGTCGCAAAAAAGAGGGAGAGCAACAAAACTTTAGCCAAAAAGGCTGGCACTGTCACTGGACTCGTCGCCATCTTTGTTATGACAGAGAAGAGGTAAACAAATTTCTACCCGAGAGAATTAGAAAGGAGGTTGCGTTCACTTCCGTTTTCTCTGCCTCATAATATAAAAAACATCATGCATACTGCGTATTGCACAATTCTATTCGAGTTCTTCAATAAATATAATTAATTTAAAGGTAATATGACACTAAATTCACGCCCACTTGTACTTAAAGCTTGAACCCGACGTTAAGATTAGGACAACAACCAACTAGAGTCAGGAACGTAGAATATCAGAAACGACCGAACAAATCGAACAAGTTTCAAGAAGAAAAAAAAAATACAATTAAAATACCAGCGAGTTTTGTCTTGTTCGGAAAATGCCACATTCCAATTCTACTGTGCATACTGAGGGCCGGCCACTGCTATGAACTGATTACCGTGCAAAGTCAACATAACCTATTTCGAGACAACTTTAATTTCTTCTAAAGTCTGTTTTTAAATCAACAGCTTGATTCATTGCGACTTATATGTCACTCACCTCCTCCCATAACGAGAATATGCCCAGTTATTTGTAACAAAACTTTAATAAAGCTGTATATGTAGCAGAAAAAAATCCCATGATCAATCTTTCTAATGACAAATGCGACACAATCGTAAGCATAAAAGTATAACAAAGGTACATACATATTTCTAATCATGGTGACTGGGCCTTTGAAATAACATGCCATAAAACACTGTCTCGTGATTTTTAATTATATAACTACTTTTAAGGGCTTTTAAAAATATGTCTGTGCAAAATAAGGAGTATCACGCTTGACCAAGAAATTTATCGCCATATATACTCGCTTCTGAGCTAACGGTTCTTAAAGAAAAAGTTAACGACGGAACACCCAATATGTCAGTCGAAATTATACACACACACACACACAATTACACATAATATATAATTTTCTGACCTTTAAAGATCCTTGCTAATTGATAGGGAAAACCAAATTTGTCTGAAACCCTTATTTTCCACCTTACACAATTGTTACTACCCTCTAAAAAACAGCAGCAAGTTTAATTTGATTATAAAAGAAATAAAACTAAGATGGTTTGAAGTAAAATGTAGCTGAAAGACGTGTGTGTGTGATTATTTCCACTTTCAGTACTCCGTGTGTTCTTGTTTAAGAATGCAATTCGCGGTGAATTTTAATTTCTCACGAGATTGTCGCTGCTTTAGAAACTATATATCAGTAGTGCCTTGTCAAGTCTGCCTTCTTATCGCAGGCGTTTCCTCTTGATTCTGTTCGTATACCGGATGCAATTATGCAGTTTTACGTTCGCTACGATGCAAAGTCGTTTCGATACACACCCTAGGATAGTCATTAAGTAAGTATAAATTCGATTCGAAACAGAATCAATTCAGTATAACTATTTGAATATTTATACGTAACTTAGTAGTTTATAGTTGTTTCGTATACATACATACATACACACGCACAATTAATGCATAACTGCATCACATTTACGAATATAACCAAGAGGAAACTTCTGATATAGTTTCTAAAAGTAGCGACAATCTCGTAAAAAGCTTGAAAAATCTCTGCAGATTGCACTCTGAAACAAGAAGACACGGAGAGAACGAAGAAAGGTACACATAATGACAAACATATGTGTTGTTTCAGCTAAATTTTACTCCATAACATTTTAGTTTTGTTTCTTTCATGACCAAATTAAACTTGTGTTTTGTTAGCGGGTAGTAGCAATTGTGTAGGGTGGAAAAATAATGGTTTCAGGCAACTCTGGTTTTCCTTAACAGCTAGCCAGAATTTTGAAAAGGCGGCTCACGTCACAAAAATTGATCGTAATTCTTTATAAAAGGTCCGCATCAATATTTGGTGTTTGTTTGATGTGTTGGGTTGTGCCCTTAAGGGGGGGGGGGTTGCGCCCCCTCCGCTAGGCCTAGGTAGGGGCACGGCGCCCTAGGTTAGGTTAGGTGGTTGTGTTAAGTTACTGTACATATTAAGGGGTTTTGTATTATTTTAGTAAGGTCAAACACCAAATATTGATGCGGACCTTTTGTAAAGAATTACCAAAATTATAACTATACATACATATAAGTTGATAAATTCCTCCACTTAATTACTTACAGCCAAGATCATGATGAGTACATCCTGAAATGCATATACAGCACATTACCGTATTTTTTTTTTTACGATAGTTCTTCAGTTTGGTTGCAAATAAACAGACATTCCCCAAATACAAATAAGAAAAATACCAAATTATATTAGCACAAGCGAGATCGTCTTCATTTCCGCGTTACGATGGAATAACATTGGAAAAACTCAACGCGGGAACATAAGTGAATTTGGTGTGGGGAAAATCAAAGAGGAAACAAAAGGACTTTGAATTTAAATTAGGTAGGCCTAACGTCGCAACCACAAGGAATTCTTTACCTGAGCAGTAGAAAATGAAACACAACACGAGTGCTTTGGGAATCATATGAACTGAACCTTAAAGAAGTTATTTCATGCAAATTCTATTTGGAAGAAAGATGAAAAATGGCTCACGTCCTTTCAATGGATATTAAAATGGAGAAAACTAAGCAGAAAATCAGTTTTGTGTCCGTAAAGAGTGCAATTTCCAAAGAAATTTTGCATCAGGGGACATAACATATTTTAAACAAGAGATTACAAATACACCTCTTTCTACCACTAAAATCAATTTGACAAGAGTAAAATTCATATTTCAATAGCACCCACACCTGTCTTCCAACATACTAAGTAAAAACTGTTTTCTAGAATGGACAAAAACCTCATATCATAAGTGGTAGGGCATAACTATTTTAAAAGTGGGCTAATCTTATAAAATTGTACCAATCACTTTAAGCAATGAAGAGGCTTCATCATGCTGGACCCCAGCCTTTTAAAAACATCTCTTGTTTTCTTTGTCCACTTTATTCTTCAATTTCTATGAGGGGATGAAGTTTCTCACAGGGCCCCTCCAATGCGCTCGGTCTGAACCTCTTCTACTGTCAAGTTTCCTCCTTCATATCAACCTTTATAATGTCTAATGCCAATGTTCTGGTTTCTCTACCCCACTGCACTCCATCTGCATCAAGCTTCCTCATCATTTCTCATGGCATAACTAGTACATCACCCCTCTGATCTTACAACTTTTAATTACCCTAGCTTCCAAGCTAATGCCTCTTCTCCAATTAGCCTACATCAAGTCACCAGATAATATATTTCAAACTTCAATGGTGCCAGTACTTTGTGTCTCAGCTAATTCATAGTATTATTGTTAGTCCTAGACATCTGAACTTACCCTTCCTTTTCAGCCTCAATGCAAACTATTTTCTGCGTCATGTTTTATTATGATTCAGGTAAAATAGGCTATTTTTTCCTGCCTACCACCTTTCAAACCTTCTGTCCTCAATAACCTTTCTTCACTTCAGCATTTGCCACTCTGCCGGTATTGCACAGTACACTCCTACTACGGTTCCACTGAGCATGACAGCTCATGGTGTGCACACAGCATAAGCAGTCTAATATGCCTCTCTTCCTTATAACTCTTCCTCTCTGTTTACATCACCACAGCCCTCTTTAACCCCTTGTCTCCAGAGGCTCTACTCTTGGGTAAGTTCTTTATCATCAGTAAAACTTAAACATATAAAGTACACGTGATCAGTGGCCAAGCTCCCCCTTTCCTCCCTAGCTAAGAAGTGGAGGTTACACATCAATAGTTAAACATATGGTTAGTAGTGATCAATGTATTCATAATCCCATTAAGTTATTTCAGTTCATTCGTAAAGTTTAAAGATACTGTACTGTAGTGAATCCATTTCCACTAATGAAGCAGGCACAACAGCTAGTGTCTAATTCAATACTGGCAAAGAAGGAAACATGGGAGGAGTCTGGAAATATATGTAAACTGGAGAATACGAAAAACCTAAGTTTGCTTTGAAAGAAAGAAATGTCAGACCTATCATCTACCTGTGCAAGACACAGAATCATAAACTACAAGAAAACAATATGAGAAAGGAACTGCACATGTGCAGTTTCTATCAGCATAACCACTTAGGAAACAGAATGACTTCGATTTATGATATGTTTAAGCTATTATAAGTTTATACAATGTGTTAAAAACTTACAGAATACTGTACAAAGTCTTATGAAAAGTATACTGTGTGAAAACAACGTCTGGCCAATTCATAAGATGACTTATAATTGATGCACAACCACAATTTCTCTCAAACTTAGTAACACTTGATGAAGCCCATTTCCAGATCAACAATTATGTGAATATAAATTTACATTTACCTATCTTTACTGGAAAAAGCTTAAATTCTAGCTTCAATTCCAAAAGCATTAGTCGTGAATGTTCCTTCAATTCTGCCACAAGTAAATTTTGTATTGTGACTGGATCATCTGATGAAAAACCCCAAACCATGAATGTTAATTCCATTTCCATGCACTGTGCATTAAAGCCTCATAAAGTATAATGTTCCTAGGTGATGTGAGATGTGTAGCCTACATTAAACTGTGAAATTCTATTGTCAACACTATGCACTGACATTTCTCCATATATTTATTTGCAATCAACATTAACAATGTCATTTTTGAGACTAAAAATGCCGTTCATTGGTCTCATAATAATAATAATAATAATAATAATAATAATAATAATAATAATAATAATAATAATAATAATAATCATACAATAATAATAATAATAATAATAATAATAATAATAATAATAATAATATCTGAAAAACATCAAAGGAATATATATAGGAGTACAAATACCAATAACAACAATAACTGAAAATCATCAAAATAAAACACTGTTACAAAGTACTAATCACAATCTTCAATATAATTTTCAGAATCATTCTAAGATTTTACGATTTGTGTATTCTCTGTGAAATGCACATATGCCACAGCCTTATCTTATAATTTATGTAACATGTATAGAGAAAGCCCTTGCGACTAGGATAGAGCACAGCGTTCACAGTTGCGTTAGATTTCGGTAACAGTTTAATTGAAAATTGGGAGCCATGTTTAGTACCGTCCCTTGGGGATGAAAGTAAAAGCATACTAAACAACAGTAAATATCATAAACATAAACAAAATAAAACAAAAAACACAAACTTAAACATATGGCTGAAAATATTCTGGTCAGCGACTGGCGGGAAACAAGCCACAGTAAGCTAGTAGTCTTCAAGGGTAAATGCACAGTTATGGTCAACCAAGTCAAGGCACAGTGCCCAAGGTTAGGTTAGGTTAGGTAAAGGTCAGTCTGATCAGGTCATATTCTCTAAAAGACTGACTAGGCCTACAGTAGCCCTGGCCCCTTAGGCGCACTCAACGTTGCTCCGTCTTGTTTTACCTCATGGGCCTAACTGTTGAAAATAGCCTAGGGGGGAAGAGAAAATACTAAAACTGGAAGTTTGCGCCTTCCTGCATTGGGTTGGGAAAGAAAAAGTCGGGATGACTTATTTAGCCGGTATCTCTGAGCAAGACCTCCAGCACAGACTATTACTGTGGAAATTGAACTTTCCGATACTTTTAGCGTTGCTGTTGAAGGAGGTGGTGTTGTTTATTCTCGGTCAACTAGGAAAGAGCTGATGCCATGCTGTTGCTAGGGAAGGGTTCTGAGCGAGCTCAAGCCTTATGTTGAAAAAAGTAAGTATACCTTAGTTTTACCAGACCACTGAGCTGATTAACAGCTCCCTAGGGCTGGCCCGAAGGATTAGACTTATTTTACGTGGCTAAGAACCATTTGGTTACTTAGCAACGGGACCTACAGCTTATTGTGGAATCCGAACCGCATTATAGCGAGAAATGAATTTCTATCACCAGAAATAAATTCCTCTGACTCTTCGTCAGCCGGCCGCGGGAATTGAACTCCGGCCCATCGAATGACAGTCTGAAGCTCTACCGAGTCGGCCAACAAAGGGCTAGCCTTATGTTGAAGAAGAGATTGGCTAAGGAAACTGGTAATTCTATATATATTAGCTCCGCGCCTGTTTTTACCTTTTCAACTGGTTTTTTCTACACTTTTAGGGGTTCTGATACTGGCATCTGTTTGTTGTCAGCCAAATGGAATGTCCCTTCGCCGTGTTTAGTACTGGCCCGGGGGGGGGGGTACCAATACGTCAACAAGTTATTGCACTTGCCGGACGGGATATGAACTGTTCGGAACAGACGTACCCGTGCTCTGTCTTGTGAAGGTCGCGTATGGAAACCCCTTGCTGGATGGAATTCACGGGTTAATTACAGGTTAATTACACTCGAGCGCCAAGAATTAAAGGTAAATTCATAATTAGCAACCAAAAAATGGTAGAAAAAGTCAAGTTATAGTGCCGTCGCCGCCGCGGAGCTACTATGTAGTTCTTATCAGGAAACCTAATATAAAATGAACTACAATAACCTAACGTACACTAACCTAACCTAGCTGGATGTGTTACTTAGTCAGGGGTCTCGGTAATTTTTCGGAAAACTCCAGCCAGCCATTTCGGAAGGTTCCAGTTAGCCATTTTGCATGAAAAACCATTTTGGGTTTTCATTTTCATTGAAAAATGGCTAGGGAAAAGAACCTGAAAATACCAACGGTAACCTAGGGTGTTATTTTGCCGTGGTAGCTATGTCGTAATTTGATTTGATTAATTATTTTTCTCTATTATTAAGCATTTGCAAAGGTCATGTATTGAGAAGAAAATTTTGATGAGTTTTATCCAAGAAAAATATAAGTTGTAATGTGGGAGGTGGGTGGAGTCTTCCGAAAAATAACCGGGGTCTCCACCCCCTGGATCCCCGTGTAAAGGAAACTCCACTTTTTACCAAAAGTTCCCCTTTAATAATGCAACGTGCTACAGCATTCCAGGATGGCCAGCATGCAAAAACATAATCAGTTCTGAGGTTAATTACAGGTTAATTACAGTCGACCGACAAAAAATAACGGTAACATCTCAAGTCAAATTTTAAAGGAAACATCCGTAGCGGAGTTAATGCTTAGTTCTAACCCCCTTATTTATCCTGTAAATTGACCTTAACTTCCACGGCAACTCTCCATTTTTGCCAATCCCGTTATTCTCACAAGCGGCGACAATGATGTTCAGTTTGGGTGACATGTTTTGGACGTTAAATCCCCTTCAGGTGATGGCACAACTCAATAACACTGATACAAAATCGTGAATTGGCGGTAGTTCTAGTAGTATCACTTTGGTTCATTCTTTGGAACGGCCCACCATCAAAATGGTCTCATACTCTAATTCTTGAATTTATGGTGCAATTACAAGTATTAATATTGCTTACATATATGGAACACAACATAAAATTTACAATTTTGTTGAGTCTAGTTATGTGTAGTACTAGAATTCACTGAAATACTCTTAAATTGATATATGAATTAAGGAATTTGTAACTAACATTAAATGATTATTAAAATGCAGGCCTAGTATTTTGCAGTAAGGTGAATAAACAAATAAATAGATGTAACAATATACAAAAATGCACATATGCACACACACACACACACACATATATATATATATATAATATATATATATATATATATATATATATATATATATATATATATATATATATATATATATATATATATATATATATATATATATATATATATAATGCATACAGTAGTTGCTCTTTACAATAGCTACTTCGATCTTGTTATAGTTATAGCCCTAATTAAATTAGTATAAGTAAAATTACATTATGTTGAAGTTCTGTATGAGTGATAAATGTTTATTTCAATAAAATGGGATATATAGACAAAAGATACTGCTACCAATGGGTGATAATTATACTGGACCTTGGTCCTGGTATAGTTAACTTGTATTTACATTCCTGTGAATGGCAATTTTTATCACGTAACTATAGCCTATGGATATAAGAATAAAAGAATAAAATATGGAATGTAGGCCAAGGGCCAAGCACTGGAGCCTCTGAGGTCATTCAGCACTGAAAAGGATAATGGGTAATTAGGTTTTAAAGGTGTAACAGGAGGAAAACCTCGCAGTTGCACTATGAAACAATTATTAGGAGAGGGTGGAAAGTAAGAGAATATGAACAGAGGTACAGCAAAAGAAACGAAAGGGGTTGCAGCTAGCGTCTGAAGTGATGCTGCAAAGGACCGTAAGAAATTCCTGCAGTGCACTGATGGTACTAATAACACCCTACAAAGAACGTTATTAACATGGAGGATATCTTTCTTAATCTAACAAGTGGCACGTTGAGGTCATCTACCACCTCTCTTTTGCATTTTGTTTATTTTCTTGAAGCTTGGTAAACTTTATACAGTACTATACTTTTGCTTACTTGCCTCTCATGGATTGCAAACTCAGAGTTCCAGTAATATATCCAAATACATTAACCAGTTCACATTTTTCAAGATCACTTGGGTCAAGGAAATATTCACCGACTCTAATTAGCTTTGGATGCATGGTTTTGTTTTTAACAAAAAAAAATTATGAAATTTAAATCATAAAGCCATGCACTGGGGCACTTATAGTCAATCAGCTCATAAGACTGTGAAAAGAGGGAGCTAAAGTGGTTGGACATCAAGATAAACAGAAAACAAAGAGTAAGTAAATAAGATGAAGTACAGTAAAAATCATCAGAGTGAAACTGGGAGAAAACTGTACTAACTAGTTACAGCTGGAGAAGTTCGAGAGCAAAATGGAAGAATGGAAAATGGAATTGGAGTAAAGGCGAAGGCAAAACAAGAATCCAGCTATGGGCCAAAAGGACGTGAAAAATTAGCAGCTTCCTTTTACCAATTTTTTTTTTTTAATTCGATGCCGTACCGGTTTCTGCTTATCAAGTTTCATTCTAACAGCATTCCTTGTATTCTTTCAGTTCTACCCGAGCGTTCTTGCGTACAAAAGGTACCTGCGAAGACTATTTTCAATGTTGCTAAACAACCTTAGCACAATGAGGTGAACTACCAAGTGGTACATACTTCCAGACTACCTGATAAAAAATTCTAGAGGGAAAATAAAACACGAAGCACAATACATTGGTATCTATTTACACGACTGCTTTAAGAAAATATACAGTTTTAATATAAAAGGAAAGAATGCAAAGAATTGCATTAAATTATTTAACATCTTAATCAACATGGTCTAGCACATTTTCTTTTCAAGTCTGAATGGAATAGAACTGTTTATCTACATTTCAGAACACTGAAAACATTGACCATGTCTTAATGATAAAAAGCTAAAAACATTTCACACACTCTCCAACTACCACTGTACAAATGAACCTCAGTCTATGAATACAGATCTGACCAAAACTAAAGAGCAACAGTAACAGATAATGGCAAGAAAACAAAAACGGTAATGTACAAATGCCGTCCTTTGTCACGGTAGAAAGTCTGCTGTAACTGTATAGGTCATGTCAATTCAATAGAATCGAAAAGTTGTATCCTAGAAGTACTGTATAGCCCCGCTTCTGTCCCTTGCTACTGCATACAGTCACGTCCTCACAACCTGCGACGACTGAGACACTGAACTACTGCGTATGAATTACATGTTTCTAATTACTGATCCCTGTTCCCATTCATTGACTCTGCCAGATTTCATACTCTTGATACAGCATCACGATAAATCTTATTTACAACCATAAATTCTATTATCAAAGAGCTACACAGTCATGTCAAATATTCAAATCATCAACTTCCAACACACAAAAGAAATGGAGAAATTGCATATCTGGTCTTTTTTTTTTTATCTAAAACACTGTAAGCTGGACCAGTAATGAATTGCTTGCATAGGCTTTTGGGCATCACCTTCTGACATGTTATGAATTCAAAAGGTGAAGTTGCAAGACACCATTGAATATACTGTGCAAAATGGCAGATATATACAATGTATATACTGTATGCTATGATACAGTACATTAAGAAAAACATTCATCCCATTTTTCCCCCCTCACAGTCCTCCTTATATTTCCCATCTATAAGAAATGAAGAACTGTGATCATCCCACTGACAATGCCATGGTCCTTTCACTGAGCAAACACACCAACATCAACACCATCCCACTCATGATTCCTCACCTCCTGTTGAAAAGTCTGAATGACTGAGAAAATAAATAATAAATACCTCAAATTTATAAACAAATATCTGAAAATTTTTAAATTAAATGAAATTATGCTCAACAGATCAATATTTTACATGACAAATGGGAATTCATAACTAAAAATATAACAATTTTGAGAATAAAAGCAGTCATTACAACAAAATTAAAAATGCTAAGTAAAAACTGTAGTGATGCTAGAAACATTAAGAAACCATAAAACCATCAAGCAACGTCTCACTGATAACAGCAGCTCAAGCCAATAATTCTGATAAGATAAAAATGATTTGCTGTCTACAAAAATTATTCACGACTTTACATTAAAAGGTAAAAAACTCATGTTTCTTAAAAATACATTACCTGAATACTGTTACCTAATCACTTCAGCACAAACATGCAAAATGCATTTATGGCATAAAATCTATGACTCCAAAACTGTGAAAGACTGAATTTAGTTTGAACACGATTATCATTCTGAGATAACAATTAAGATAAGTTAAAAAATATTTTGAGATTCCAAACACACATTCATTTGCAACCAAATTTTCATATTTAGTAATCAAATGTGACAGAAATGACTGTACTTGTGTTTCATTTTCATTCTGACTTTTGTGAAATAAACATATCTGATAACAAACCAAGAAGCGTCAGTCAGACACCAAACAGGAAAATAATTCAAAAAGATGGTAATCTAAGAGTGTTTCCATGCCTTGTAACTGATCAGTAAAGTGAAACATCAAAAGCTTCACTTTTGAATAAGCCAATTATTTTCAATTCAAATACCGTACAGTTTAACCAAATCTTTATGGGCTGAAAAATTACCAACCAGACCTCTTTGTAGTGAAGTGCAAACTGGACTAACTTAAGCAAGACCTTTCAATATCACGTCATGAGTTCTAGATGGTAATGTCCTATATTTCTCACATCAGATCGCTTCTTACTGGTTTTTAACCTCAACGTGGAGAATCAAATCAAACACACTGCCTCTCAATATTCAAAATCCATTGCAGAATAAAATTATATTTGTAACCCACTCAAATGTGATATAGCTTCCCTTGTACACAACTGTTAGATTTGGGGCAAACAACTGCTCTAGTAAGGTGACATTAAGTGTATTCCCTTACAAAGAAAATTTTAAAATTGGTCTCTAATTTAAATGTTGTTATTTAACAACAATAAAGGGAACTACTAATATCAAAAGTCTGGTACCTTACCCAGGTAGCACTAAAAATGAGATGCCAAGTGTATTATGATGAAACATAATTTGCCCTCTTGTGTGGTTGGAGAAGCCTATGAAAACCTATGCTGGGGAACAAGCAGCATCAAGTAACTGTAAATTTAACTCTCTGATATAATATGACATTAAATTTACTCTGTGCATTGTGTCATTATTAATGAGGGACTTTCACAGAAATTAATTCCCCATTAATGCTTGTTTCCACAATATCGTGAGATACTGATCTGCAGTCTTGTTTTTATTACTGAAAACAGAACATATGCCTGACACTAAAACTGATTAACAGTTTCATGGGACTTGTTTCTCCATATAATTGAAAACATTATTCCATTCTGTTGCTTTAAAAGTTTTCCAGAAGCCCTTGAGTTAAAACATCAACTTTACGATTCCTTAGTACATTACGACACAATTCTGAGAGGACCCAAGAATCTTCATCTTCGTGACCACACTCCCTTCTAAACTTGTACAATATACATGTTTCTACCAATCCTTCAAACTGCTCTGTAAAATTTTGCTTTTCTTCATAATTAGCACCACAATGAATAATTCAACAGCAGCTGTGACTGTGACAACACAATACTTCACGAGCAATGTGGGCACTTCAGCGAATGAGGCAAGCCACACAAAGTCTTGCTGGGCTAATACAATCGTGATGGCAAAATGCACCGCACTTCATGCACATGATCATGGCTTTCATGTTGCACGGGCAACCTTCTTCACTGTTGTCGTCCGATTTGTTCTGCTGCTGCGTCATCAGATGGAGGCTAGGGTTCATGCCTCCCCCCGCCATCCCCTGGATGTTCATGCCATTCATACCAGGCAAGTTATGCATTTGATTCATATTCATATTGTGCATGCTATTTATATTGTGCATATTCATGTGAGACATGTTGTTCATCATGCGAACAGCGTTTGGCCTGATGTTGCTCATGTGAGGTTGCGCTTGTTGGAGCTGTGCTTGCTGGTGGTGTTGCTGCAGCTGTTGCTGCTGCTGCTGCTGCAATTGTTGATGTTGCAGTTGTTGGATTTGTGGTTGTGGTTGTTGTTGTTGCACCTGAATCTGCTTTTGTTGATGTAACTGCATCTGCTGTTGCTGTTGCTGTTGCTGCTGCTGTTGATGCTGTTGCTGCTGGACCTGCTGCTCTTGTTGCTGATGGTTCTGTGAAATAACCGAGATGAGATTCTGGGTGGCAGCAGCCGCAGAAGTGGGAGTAATCGTAGCTACTGCTGTAAGCTGACCAACACTCTCCGACATATTCACGACACTCGTAGGCGAGGCAACTGATACTGCAATATGCAGCTGTGGCTCTCCATCTTCCAAAGTCTCATTCAGAGTTCTAACTTCCAACGGATTACTAACTGCCCCAGTCCGTGTCATGACAAGCTGATTGCCGTCACAGCTACTTACACCTGAACTGGGGTCACCTTCGGATAAAAAATGCGGACCAGCGGGAGATAATATTGTGGTGGGGGAGCCCTGAGGGCTCGTCGTGTGAACGACTATCCTAGGTCCTACGCTTGACGGACGTGGCGACAGAGGCATCATTCCGCTACTTTTGTTGGGTGGTGCACTTGCTGCTCTTGGTGGATGCTGCTGCTGCTGTTCCATTAAATCTCCATTCACTGTTGGCAGAGACTCCAATCTCAAGACTTGGAAGCTAGTTCTTCTCACAATTATGGGCTTCCCTCTGCCTGCTGGTGGCCGCAGAATAGTGATGGGCCGTGAAGTGGCTGCGGGTGGTGCCATACTTCCCTCACATACCTCCTGTTCCAAAGGAAAATCAATAACTGTCAAAAACTAAACCTGTAACCTCTCTTAGCAAGGAAGCTCAAGAATCTATATCCATAAACTTGAATAAACAATTTGGAAAATACATGCTTATAAAATCTACAGAGCACATATGACCACTGACAGACTTCATATTTGATGATAAAGCTAAGTCAAAACACCAATAATTATTTTCAGATTACAATATATAAATATTGTTTATATATTTAGAATTGAGATATGACTTGTCATGCTTTCAAAAACAACAAATTTATGCTCCAAGTATGTGTAAAGTAGATTCTATTAGTTTAAAACATCATAAAAAACTTAGCTTTCAGTTGAAAGGATACCCCTGTATATTTCAGTAAATAACAAATTAAAATTTTCAATAAAAAATACAACTTACAGAACGGAAACATTTAACAAAAATATGAGAAACATTGTCACATAACTACTCTATAAACTTTGTCCAAATAATGTTCTTGAAGCTATTCTATAACAATTTCATGCAGATGCAGCCAATGGTCAAACATGCAAATTCAATTTTTATTTCAAGTACGACTCCATCCCAATCAGAATAAAACTGACACCACATTTATAGAAATAGATTTAATAAGCTTCACGTATAATGGTCCAGTTTGGACCTTTACTTCAACTTCAAGAGCCTACATTTACAGATAAATTAAAATTAAAGCAATTAAATCTGGCAAGAAGCAATGAAATGTATGACCATGAACCACGAAATCAAACCATTCACCTTAGCGTATGTCATTCAGTAAAACATCACATCAAAGTCTACAGTTTACATCACAGAGCTTTTCAATATGGCATCTAAAACATTCAAACCAACCACTTTTGAACGATAAACAAACAGAGCAAACAACTTTTTATAGCCGTCCAACCTTCTAAGCCAAAACGATAGCAAAAATGAAAGGCAATGTTTCAGAGAACACACTAATTGAAAACCATTTAGAAAACACAGCAATCTAAAAATATTTCTTCTACAACGTTTAATAACGACTTTCAACTAGCGAAATACAATCTAGAAGAGTTATATACAATGACAAATCCCATATAACACAAATCAAAGTACAGTATTTAATTTCCATACAATGCACAATACTAAAAAACACACACAAAATAATTCTACAAAACAGTAATAATCTTCATTTAATGATTATAAAAGAGAAAAGTCTAACTGATAACCACTTGAATATTACTATGAAAATAAATTAGAGGAAATATGAATACAATGTATATCGCTGGGCATCCCTTTCAAGTACAGCACAGATTTGCCTAAGGAAGTTTCCAAAGAACAGAATCTCCATAGGTTATGTGAAAAATACCAAATTCTAAAGTAATTTGTATTTTTCCTAGCGTCAAACCTATGCTTTCATAGATGGAGTTACTTGTGCTTGCTGCATTTTGGCTGTCACTGAATCATCTCAAAAAACAAAATCCTACAGAGTAGGCCTACAGTCGCCCATGGCCTGAGCTGGCCTTATTCTTCCTTCGTCATTGCAGTTGTGTCTGCTTTAGCACATTCACTGAGTTATATCCTGCTTTCGTTGAAGTACTTTGTCTTTGTGCACGTAGGATGTCCATCCCCATTATGTTATTTCTGCGTCTCCAAGTGCATCTTTCCTCCAAAAGCACAGTGTGTGTTTCGTGAGCACTATATAACTTAACTGGCCTTTTTTTTTTGAAGAGGAAGATTGCGTGCTTAGCTGTTGCAAGTAGCACGAATGTGGCAACCGCTTTTGTCCGTAGGCAAGTGATAGTGTGCACCAGGAACTAATCTATTTAAAGCTGTATTATTTTGCCAGTAAATGCAGTTGCAGCACATCCAGAACTACAAACTTTACTAGCAGTACTTAATTGTACAAAATATGCTGCCTTTGGGGCCATTCTACCACTTTGATTTTTGCAACAAGAGAGGGACTAAGGAGAGAGAACTCAAATGCTATCTATCTCACCTCTTTAAAAATAATAATAGGGAGAAACAAAATCCAGGTTTAATCCCAGAAATGGCAATATACTCCCCTTATGAAACAAAGGAAGTTATAGGGCTGGAAGAACAGAAAGGATAGACTTCCAAAGTTTGTTGATGGTGGACGGCAGGTCACACAACTTTCCATTTTTTGTTAAGAGCAAATGCCAATGGAACAAGTGGCCTAATATAATTTTCTAACCTAGATCTGATAAGGAAAACATAAAAGAAAGCAACAGCTCTCCTGCCTCTTAAAGGAAAGGTTAGAATCAGGAAAAAAAAATTCAACAGGAAGAAAATTCTGCAGCTTGGTAGTGACAGGTAAGAAAGTTATAAAATTTTAATTCTCTAGTAATACTGAAGTGGGCCAGCATTTTATTTTGGAAAAAAAAAAAAAATGTGCATTGCTTAAATACTCAAGGCCCTCAGACCCATCTACTTGGCAATCAGTGTCATACTTCCACGAAGACCTGATTTTTCGGTCAAACTAGTTCCCATTCTAGGGTTTAATAAGCCTAATTTTGATTACTACTGTTGTTGCAGTGGCACAATTCCTTGACTTCCAAAACCTTTATAATCTCTGGAGATTTCAATGCTAAGCAAAGACATCACATCTTATGTTTTTGAGCAGCATGGTAGGTCAGCTCTCTGGGGTCCTGTTATTTTTGTTAATGTTTCCAGTCAATAATAACATAATTCAGAGTGATAGTCCTTGGATGAAATAGTAAACAGTTCCGAGTAAGGGTTTGGTAATCATCCTGAGGTAGTATCTGTCCTGCCTTGCTGCAGTGTCTTTTGACAACTGAATTTGGTATGAATCTTCCAAGTTAATTCAGAAAAATTGCTTTGCAAATTGTATAGCAACAGGAGTAATGACTGAAAGTATTAGGATGTAACTATTTTCTCAGGATTATTCTTGAAAAATGTATAATCCTCAAAAATGTTAAAGTATAGGCATTCATAACTATACATGAGTTGCAATCCTCAAACCTTGAACATAAAGTGACTGACTGTACATCGACAGGTTTTGATGACAAAACAATCCTAGCTACTCCATAAAAATAACAAAACCATAAAAATGCTCCCCCATTAAGGACACTTACTTGAAATTTATGTAGTCATAAATACAGTATTCAATAAAAGAATAAAAGAAATGACAGAACCATAGATTAACAAGGTGATGTGGTCTTCTACCTTGTTTGTTAAACAAGCAAAAGCAATATCTAGGGACATCTGACAGTTAAGAACATGAACAAATATGACTAATGGGATTCTTGGAGAGCACTGGAACAATGTAGACTGGCCTGTAACTATAGCAACCAGCAGTTATACAAATCTTTGAGGCATCATTACCATTATTTACTTAAAACAAAAAATCCCTTAGGCCACATACCTAATTCATAGGGTGCCCTAAAGTTGGCATAAAAACAAAAAAATTACATCCATCACTTCTGAAATGCAGTATTTCTTTTACGTCGTTTCCTTTTCTAAAAGTCCTTTTTGATCGACTGTCTTTGCCACACAAAAGAAATGAGATATATTTAGAGAAAGTCCATTAACCATACTGAACATTATACTTTGGACACAGAATCCAAGTCACACCAACTGTATCCTTTCTGAACAATGACCCAAAGCACATCTACTCATTCCATGAGATATGCTCACTCACCCTCACTGCACTTCCACTTGGCGCTATCACCATCCTTGCTGCATCTCTCCCAGACCACTTCTGTTTTTTGCCAATCCCTTTACATTTCATTTATTAATTATTCAGCTGACTGTGTAACACTGTACTTTTGCTTAGTGTTGGTTCTGTCTGAAAGCAAGATTTTAGTTTGTGTCGAGATGTGAAGGCAGTAACATCTTATTCATTGGTTACTGTAATCCTTTCTTTGTGAGTGTTACTATTTTAATTGCATACACTTCACTTGACTATGAATTCATTGTTTTTTCTTTTCCAGTTCATTCCCTTGTGAAGCTCTGGTGTGTTGGCGAGTGAATTTTGTTCATAGGTATAAACTCTGTTATGAGGGTCACAAAATATCTTTTAATGTGTACAAGATAATTGATTTTTAGACTAATATTATTGTTTATGCACTAACCCTTAGCCTTCATTTACCAGCCAGTTTGCTAATTGGAGATGAGTTCTGTTGTACAATTTTGCAATTTTTCCTCAAGTGAGGTTTGTTAACCAGCAGTAAGTATTTTTGCGGGTTAAGCATCGAATTTAAATGGGTGTTTTTCCCAGATTTGTGTACTTAAGGCCTAGAGTTCTGTGCTATTTATTTTGTTTTTCTAACTTATTTGCCTCTTTCTTGCCTCAACATACTTGGGGCTTACCACAGTAGGACTGTAGCTTTTTAATACCATCCTAAGATCAATACCATCATCATCTCCTTGTCAGGGACAAGAGGCCTTGATGGGACAGAACAATGGTACATTTTCACTAAAAAGAAGTCTTCCAAGTGTCATACTTCCAACGTGCTTATTGATATCTCCTTTGTGGTCAAGACTCAGAACCTGTCTCCTACACCATCAGTTAAGGAACACTATTATTCAGATTTAGTCAACTCATGCCATGAAGGCCTGGGACAATGCCACGGAGATAACTAAAAGAGGAAAGGTGTGGGCTCCTCTTCCCAAGCTGATCCTTTAGAAGTCACACCAGTTACCTCTGATGAAAGATCTTTGTGCTGACTTCTTCACAAGCTATGGATGCAATCACTATTACCACTTTTCCTTTGCTTGAGGACTCACTGAGACATTTCTTGACTTATTCATTCTGTTCCAAGACTGTCAGCAACACTCCAAGTTGAGTCCTAGGTTTTTTTGTAGCACCTTCCATATGAACCCCTCAGTAATGGCTTGTTACTCAATGTGACACTAAAGATATGTTGTCAACAAGTTATGCATTCAAAGAATTGGTCTTTGACAGGAGTTTTCTTTGCTCCTGGATTTATTGCTAAGACAGTCTTTCAACAATAGTGACATAATGACGGCACCTTTTGCAGTTCCAGACCTATCTGCAATCTTCAGGTGGAAAGGATATTTATCTTTGTCCAGTTCACAAGGTAGCATTGCAAAGAATTTTAAGCACTCCTAAAGTGAGTTGTTCATGGTACCAAAGGTGGTGATACCTTACACAAACAGACCCGTGACCAGAGAGCAACCTAAACAGAGCTTTGGTAAAACATGGTGAAAGAGGAACCACAGCACCTTCAAAAAATTACATCCAAGAGGAAAAAAGAGAACTGGTCTTACAAGCAATACACAAAAGCTCAAAATGTGGTGAAATACTGGCATGCATGGTCATGAAAAGTAATTAAGATGAAGAATGCAGCCCACAACTGTTAGTTTCAGCAACTGTATAAGCATCATCATTACAGAGACCTACAAAAGAATGATAATGCCAGCCAGTGGAAAGGTTGCTCCTTACAATAACATGTAGTGAGCTTTCCAGCAGTTATCTACTAAATAAAGCATTGCGAAGTTGACATACTGGTCTAACTGCCAAGACTGAAACCAAACAAACTTTTTATTATGTATCTTTTCCTTTTTCCATTTCTAAACCAAAGTTTAAATATTCATAAGGTTATGATCACTTAACCAATGTGATACTGCACCCAGTGATGCATATATTGCTTTCTCACTACAGTGAACATCCTTGCTTTGCATATATAGTCACATGGAAAGAATTTGTAATTGGTAGGATAATAAGACCATGTACCTTACCTATGAGACTGTACATGGCTGCTATTTAGGGTTGAGGTCTATTCATCGATTACTGGTTTTTTCACTAACGCAAAATATAATCCCTACAACTTCCAGCTACAGATTACAAGAATAAAAGTACCATGCATGCTAAAGCCACACATACTAACACGGAATGACTGAGTTTCCCAAAAATCAAGTATTGACAGCCTTTACAAGACACTCAACACAAAGTACAATATTTAACTTGACATAAGAGAAGTAAACTAGAATAATGTTTGTAAAACTGGTGACCAACAACAGCCATTAATAAAAGCAAGCTTATTACTACAATCTACACACCGAGAAGTGGTATTCTCTATCCTATCAGTGAGGCTCTATTGGCTTTACGACATTGGTCATCATAATTGCAAAAAAATTCTATGTTTAGATCTCAAAGTATGAAATGATATTCAAACAGTAACAGCAGAATGGACAAAATCCTGACCCACTCAAGAGTAGATTCAAATGAAAGGATAAGACAATGATTTTGTCGTTTTACAAGCAAGGTAAACTAAAAAACAAAATACTGTCACTAGTATGATGACAACAATCCACACAACTCCACAATTCACAGGAACTGAGCCTCAGTGAAAGGAATTCTGACTGCTAAGTTTAGCTGCTACATTAAAAAGATTACATACTTCTACCACGGTCAGGGTCTCACCTGAAGGAGGAGAGGTCTGGTATGTGGTAAGCACACTGAAGTGGGGATGCAGGTCAAGTGAGCCGCCAGGGGGGACTTAACAACGGGCAAGCCTCCACTCGCTACTTGGTTCGACACTGTAACAGGGTTGGCAGCGGCTGAAACTGGGGGTGCAGAGGAAGCAGATATCTGGGAGTTTAGGGAAGGAACAGAGGTTGTAGGGGTTGAGACTTTGCTTGGGGTGGCGGCAACCCCGGAAGAGGTCTGAATAGGCAAAAGTTGGACAGGGCTAAAGTTTGAGACAGAGGATGGACTGTTTGCTGTCACAGGAGAGGGACATGGTGTGGTAGAAATAGAAGCAGGGCTCTGGATTGTAAACAAAGATGCAGGGCTTTGACTGGAGGACCGTGAAGCAGGACTAAAAACTGTGGAAACAGATGAAGGGCTCTGAATTGATGCAGAAAGGGATGAGGGACAATGAAGAGAATTTTGAGAAAGAGGAGGAGAGTGCTGGAAGCTGGTTATAAGTGGTGGGCTGTGAACAGGAGAGGTAGAAGATATTCCTCCACTCTGTGTAACTACTACTTCAGGTAAAGAGAGACTGACAGGAGCAACAGATGAAGGAGGGGGTGGCAAAGGTGGTGGTGGTGGTGGTGGGGGAGGTGGTGGAGGTGGAGGGGGTGGCGGTGGAGGAGGATTCTGAATCACTTCTGAAATAACTGTCGGGGGACTAAGAGGGTTAGGAGATGAGAAGGAAGCAATGTTAAAAGGTGGCTGTGAATGAGCCTGAGATTCAGCAGGAATCGATACAACCAAAGGCAAGCAACTGGTAGTACTGCTGCTGCTGCTGTTGTTCTGGTGAAGCACCACAATACGACCACTGTTCATACCACATCCATCACTGGCCTGGGATGACATGACAACAACAGTTGTCCCAGACTCACTACCCTGGTTAGTCAAGCCCAACCCATCACCACAGTTAGTGACAAGACTGGAAAACCCACTGGTGCCCCAAGCACTAACTCCACCTTGACCTGACACTACAATGTGATCTGAAAGGTTAGTAACAGCACCACTTTCTCTCAGAGACCCTCCACCACAAGCCAATACCTGCTGTTGCTGTTTTTCCAAAACAAATGATGAAGTAGTGCTTCTACTGGTGGGGGACAAGGGTACCTGGGATGTTGGTGGCTGTGATGCAACCACTTGACGAAGGACTACGGTCCCCGTAGATGGTCCCGGGGGTGGTGCCAAGGAGGTAGCATTGTCGCTTGCCATGGGTAGTGCCACTTGACGAATGAATCGCGTTCCAGGTGCAGCCACAAGCTGGGTTCCCTGCACCGGGTTGACATTGTTACTACTATTATGAACAGCTTTCACCACTGCAATTGCTGAGAGCTGGTGGGCTTGAGGAGCAGCCTGGACTAACACGTGACTACTGCTACTGCTATTATTGCTTGCCATGGTAGTAGATGCAAGAGCCCCATGAGAACTGCTACTGATGGGTGGTTTAACTTCTGCAAGCAATGCTGAAGGAGATTTCAACTGAGCCTGAAGCTGTTCTTTGTTGGGGCTGTTGGCTATGACCTCCTGGACAATCTCGTATGATCTCTGGATGTTGACTCCCCCTGGACTTTTGCTCACCTTGATCACTGTTCCACCACATATGGGCTGAAAAATTTGAGGTCACATGATACATATTTTACAAAACATTCTGACTTTGGTAAATGAATACGTATTGCGAATGTGCAAAAATAAAATGAAAATGTATCATTTCTGTAATACATAAATATTTACACAACACTGCAAATACAGTACATCTATTTTTACAGCAGTTATTATGACTATTGTTACATTTCCTAGATTAACCAGACCAATGAGATGGCAAATATTCTCAACCCTGATAAGGCTACCCTGAAATCTTTGCTCTTAATAAATTCATTAGATCTCATTTAGTAAATTACTATTTCTGTACTTAAAACCTAAACAACTGGATAAACTAAAAATATTGAAGATTTAAAGCTTAATGTTCTTTTGGGATTAAAAATTGTTTTATAGAGTATGTTAAATTGAAAAGTGCTCTGAATTTAGTCTCCCATATGACATAATGGATTTATTTTTCTGGGACTGGGATTCATACACAATCGGAGGGATTATACTGTCTGTTTCAAATACCAAGTTAGTTCTCAAGTTTACCATTTTTTCCATCATTTTACAAACACATCTTGTTACAGAGAAAACGGAGAAATGTTGGTCTTTGGTTAGATGGTCTGCTTAGATCTATTTGTCTGATTTTGTAATTAGCATAACATACAGTAAACGCTTATTTCTAGAGTTTAAACCCTAAATGAGACAAAATTATGCTTCCAAAGCACTTTAATTTCATTAAAAGTTAGCTTAATGCCGTAGTGTAACTCATATTTCATTACAGTACTAAAAGGAAGAGGTTGAGAGAGAGAGAGAGAGAGAGAGAGAGAGAGAGAGAGAGAGAGAGAGAGAGAGAGAGAGAGGGGGGCAAGTGTTAGGAGGTTACTGTTAGGAGAGGGTTGAAAGTAAGATGGAAGAAAGAGGATATAAACGGAGGTACAGTGGTAAAAGGAATGCAAGGGGTTGCAGCGAGAGAGAGAGAGAGAGAGAGAGAGAGAGAGAGAGAGAGAGAGAGAGAGAGAGAGAGAGAGAGAGAGAGAGAGAGAGAGAGAGAGAGCAACATAAAACCCATTTAAATTTCACTGAGAATGAGAGAAGCAAGTGATGAGTAGAAGAAAATGTGTACAAATGGAGGACTTACCTGAGGTAGTGTTTTTATGCTTTTCATTTTAGATGGCACGCTTGCATGTGTCACGGATGGCACAGCGGGCACAATGGCTTTGGAAGAAGGACTAACAACAGCAGTTGGTACCCGATTTCCTGACTGGTCAATCTGTCTTGAGGTACCAGCAACCATTACTGCCCTAGGAATAGGTGGACTCGGAGATGTCGCTAAGGACATGGCTGGTGAAAGCACTTGAACGACTGGCGAGAGCCTTGAAGGCGTTCCTGGTCCTGGAGAGACTCTCATAGGGGATATCCTAGCAGCTGGAGACATTAAGGGGTTGGCAACCACAACAGGGCTGCTTGATGTGGGTGATGGAGAACTCACTACCACTACTGTTGAAGCAGCTGCTTTGCCAGATGTAGCTTTCGCAGGCTGTGAGATTACCACTGGATTGAGCATCTTTAAATTATTATTTGGAACAGTCCTGGCAACAGACACTGCCGGGTTAGACATCAGAGCTGTTGTCACTGCTGTTACCACTGCTGGTACCTTTGATCGTGGTACATCACTCGAAACACTAACATTACTCCCAATTTGTCTCTGGCAAGAAACTGGAGTAGGTACAGGTTTTGCAACGATGCATTTTTGTCCATCTATACCTATCTTTTTAACAGTTACAGAACTAGGAACTGGGAGAGGTTCTTTTCTCTTCAGCCCATCCTTGGAATTATTACTAGAGTCTATGGTAATCATCTGAGTAGGAGGTGAAGATGACAATTTGTCCTCTAATGGTAATGTTGGCTGACATCCACTCATCACTGTCACTAAGTTATTCCGGTTGCTGGGGATTAATGAATAGGAGGAGCTTGCCAACACACAAGGACTACTACTACTTGGAATAACACCACAAGGAGAAATAACGTAATTTCCAGGGGGAGAAGAGCACGAAGTACTGGCCACTGAAGGGGTTGAAGGGAAAGAAGGAGTAGAATCTTCAAGAACACTACTAGCACTGGTTTCTTCAGCAATCTTTTTCTCCCTGGCAGCACGCCTAGCTGCGCGTCTTTCAGCTCTTCGCTGGTTGCGGTTTGCTATGTGTTCCACCACCTTTTTAAGCTGAACTAAGTGTTCTTCTGTAAAATTTGAGGTGAAGGCTGGTGCCGCAAGAGAAAGATCTGGGGGTGACACTGGTAGGGTACCAGCCGAAGGTGAAGAAGGGCTACTAATGCTCCCTTCTCCTTCCAAGCTGCTGGCCCAACCTTGCTTGACACCCCACAGAGGCTCAAAGTGGGCAACCTGTAAATAAAAAACTCATTTATAAAATCAGCACTCGAAAATATCAATAAATTTCAATTAAAAAATTTTATGTGTGCAGTAAATTAATTCATACATACTGTATATATAAAATCTAAACTCTATTTCATGACAAAACACAACATGCCTACGTAATCATGTGATGCATCATAAACTGCCTTTATTTCTTGAATGTGAAAATCCCAATCATAGTAACTTGTACCAGTCAAGATTAAGAAGCTACTACTGTGCATGTTAAGGCACAAAACCCACTTCCCTCTCACTCTGTGAGAAAATTAGTAAAAATCCAGGATACGATGAAGGGAGGAAAGCACTTTAATGAATGTTTAATGAATTGTGTGAAAAAACTTCTTTCATGTAAAAAAGTCACCTGTTTTATCACAACGCATTTAATCATTCATTGCCATTAATCATGTAAAATGCATGATTGCTGTAGGACGAGAGATAAAGAAGGATAATAAAGGAAAAATAAGATCAGAAGCCAACCTTCCAAACTCCCAGCAAAGATGGCTATTTGAGAGAGAGAGAGAGAGAGAGAGAGAGAGAGAGAGAGAGAGAGAGAGAGAGAGAGAGAGAGAGAGAGAGAGAGAGAGAGAGAGAGAAGAAACAAATAAGATAAATAAAAAGTAAACCAAATAAGACAAACAATGTAGTTTAATTACAATGGTGTTCAACTTCCTTCATCTTCCCACAAGTTGTCCTAACTTAATTCAGATTTTACATTCTCTGTTGGTCCCTCTGTCATGTCAACTTCCTCAAGTTTGTGTTCATTTTCATTATTTAAAAATATTGCCTCCGTTATTCCATTACTTGCGTTTTTTTAGCTTCAATGTCTCCACTGTCATCATTTGCATACTCTACACTCAATTTAGTACACCAAGAGTTAACATCAATTTAGCACTCCAATAAGAGTTAAGTGTAATTTATGGCAATAATACTCATGAACATTGTTAAATTTTGTTAAACTTTTGCATTTTTCAGATTGAAAGTCTGAAACAGCAGTGAAACATGCCAACTCACAATGTGATCTTTACGTTTCTCGGTACAACTTACCTTCCAAGGATCTAACTTTGTGCGTTCCTTTTCAGCTTCCACCTTGAGCTTGACTTGGTTGTCGTGAGTAAATTCCCCTTCACCAAGACGGCACCTCCACGACTCGCAAGCACGACCAAAGAATTCATTGTTGAGGCCAGTTGCTGACACTCTGAATGTAAAAGAACATTATTAGAATTCATTGTTGAGGCCAGTTGCTGACACTCTGAATGTAAAAGAACATTATTAGAATTCATTGTTGAGGCCAGTTGCTGACACTCTGAATGTAAAAGAACATTATTAGAACCCCCAACATAAACTGAACAAGTTAGTGCCAAATGTTCTGTCGAGTATATCTGTAAAAGACAAAATTTTGTATTCTAGCAAGAACAAATATCTTACATAATTTATTCATTCCAACCAGACAAAATTTTAGTTAATGTAATACTTGTACGAGTAATTCAAGGAATAATTTCCAACAACTGTATTGTGTTTACTTAAAATTACACTCAAAAATATTCATCAAGGTAATTCACAAAAAAGGTCACTTACTTGAAAGTGTTATCAATTCCCACACTTTGATCAACAAGAGGCAACAGCTGAGTGAGGCGATGCTGATAAGCTGGAGGTAAACTGGAAAATGTGTGCTTGTTCAAGATTGCTCGTAAGTTTAACCCAGCCAATATGGAGTCTGGTGTTTCCAAATCCACATTACCTTCCTTGGTCTGTGCAAGTTGTGCAGCGGCTGACAACTTGCGTTGAGATCTGTTGAATGGTAGAGGAATGGTTAAGAGTTATCATTTACAATAACAAAGCATTTTATACAGCGCCATAAATGAGCTGAGAATGTTGAATCAGTAGTCTGGATAAAGAATTTACTATTAACAATCACTACAATGCAGTAATAATAAGGTTGAGAATCCTTGATACAAAATGCTTGGGACACTAAGTGTTTTGGATTCTAGAAGTTGTTGCATCTTGGAAAATAAAAGTGCTTCTCATTCTACAGCACTTTTCTTATGAATGGCTACAACCTGGTTGGGTGATGAACACTTCATCAAATCCCTCTCATTTTCAACTGTGATGGCACACACTTTGACAGTACTGATAGCTTATATCTATTACTTTTCTACTCTTTCTCTACCCCAACTTTGACATACAACAGCTGATTATTAACCTAGTACTTAATTCACTGTCTAGGTCAAGAACATACTGCAAGTTTATGGGAACACACTTGTATTGTACAATCCCTTCCTGATATGAACAGGGAGTCAAATGAGGGTCAACATGCCATTCAAAAAAAGTGCTTACTATGGAAAGAGAGAGAGAGAAAAAAAGAGAGCACCTCATATTATTTATAATAGTTTTTGAAATCAATGACGTTAGATGCGGTTCCTGAATTGGATATAAGGTCAACAAACATCCCTGATTTATTTTTAAATATCTGCAATGGCTGATTAATGATGGTTCAACTACGATGAGGGAGACGTCAGGTTTGAAGCCATGAGTGCGAATGATAAAACAGGGGAGAGAGAGAGAATTACAAAATGTTTACCTTTTTCTGGGTTTAAATCCAGGAATGGCAGCAAGATATGTCTGCATAGTAGTCATTGACGGAGATGCAGCATCACGTGCTGAAGGTGAAGACTGAGACGCTGGTACTCTAACGACTCGGGATGCTAAAAAAATAAACATTCAATTGAAGTGTATGAAACCAGAATTTGAAGACCTCCAGTGTTACATATAATTCCCCTTAAATTTGCAAAAATATGCACGAAGATTAATATATTAGGTATACATATAGTACCTGATGCAAATCAATTGGTTGTTATTCTCTAAAAGGACATTTTGGACAAAACTTCACATCTACATCAAACAAAAGCAGTAATTAAATATGTCTGGTATCAGGTGAATTCTACAGTAGAACAATTACAACCCCGATACAAAATTAATGAAAACTAAATCACAAAGAACGTAAAACAAATCAAATCAGAAAGAATGTAAAGCAAATTATGTTCTTTACACTAATTTATATAAAGCTAAACATCATTAATCTTCCTTGCGCATTACCAGGAAACTAACACTTACCTTGGCTACCGGATGATGAATTCACAAAAGCACCAGTTGTTTGTGAGTTACCAGCAACAACTGAGGATCCAACAGTAGTCGGGGTTCCATTAGCGGCTGCAGCCGCCGCTGCAGCATTACTGTTTGCTATTCGAGAACTGACTCGAATAGCCTGAGTATGCTGTTGGCCTGAGGACATACAACTTTTTGCAGTTGGTCTTGTGCCGGATACTTGGTTCGGTGAGTGACTACTTTTGTTCGGTGTAAGTGAGGAAGGTGGGGATTTGGCTGTTGCACACAATCTGGTGGGTGAGCCAGTTGATGTGATCAGAGTGCCTGGAAGTAGAAGGGGTGATCCTGGTGTTGACACAGAGGTGAAGGCAAGAGGAGGAGATGATCCTGATGTTAAGGCAGTTGCTGTTCCCCCAACAGGATGCACACACTGTGTTCCTTGGTTAGGGGAGGTAGCCGCTACGCTCTTCATTGTCACACGTGTAATTGGGGGGGAGTTCCCCGCAGCAATGGACGTGTTGCGTCTTCGCCTCCGTGCTTGCTGACGCAAGGCATGCTTGCCAGCTGCACCAGGGTATGACACTCTTCTAATTACAGCCCCATTTACCTGTAGGATTTTAAACCAATTTTTGCATTAACAAAATCAACATTAAGAGATAGAACAAAAGCACAAGATAGCTGATATAAATCTAAAAGTACAAAAGACTGATATTGAATGAGATAATTCACTATAACTAAATAATGGTGAAAAATTCTGGGTCATCACTCTTTAACCAGGGCAAAAGTAAACCATAAATTCTGTGAATGTCTGTAAAATTCTCTACCCTCACAAAATTCACCAAGTAAAAAAAATTTACTTGCTTGAACCAGACCATTATCTTTTCAAAACTCACGGAGCATGGTCATAAACAAGCCCAGATTTCTTTTCATACCTTGTGAGGCAGTCCTTGTAATAAATCAGGAGGCTCCGGAGGAACAACGACAGCAGCGTCATCCGTATGCTCCCCCAACTGATTTAAGCCACTGCTGAGAGTGTCCCTATCCTCAGCGCCTCTTTCTACACTCATCTCCCGAACTTCCTCGACATTGCCACCAGGTTCTGCATTATCTTCGAGTAACAATGCAGTCCCATCGTAACTATTCCCATCGATCACTCCGTTTCCTCCTTCTTCCCCCCTACTTAAGTGGTCCATTTCCAAATCCTCACCTGGAAAATACAGTAACTTACAGTAAAGTCTCTGTTGTCCACATTAAGAGTACAAATTGCTTAAACCCTATAGGTTCTTTTGCAGAGTCCCTTTGCTTCCCAGCTGCATTACCTTTTACTTCTCATCTATTCCCGTTGGTCTCTAATTCTTTAATATTAATTTGCTCCAATTCCCACGTCTCACAA
The DNA here is from genome assembly GCF_040412425.1 of Macrobrachium rosenbergii. Lineage (NCBI taxonomy): Eukaryota > Metazoa > Arthropoda > Malacostraca > Decapoda > Palaemonidae > Macrobrachium > Macrobrachium rosenbergii. The sequence goes on along the minus strand of NC_089795.1, from coordinate 87,536,375 downwards.
ATGAACATAAGCCTTCAGTGACTCCTTTCGATTTCTGGAGATAAGATTCAGTGGCCTCACTAAAATCACTCTTTATGACTAATAAGAGTAAAGCACACACCAAATTTAAACCTAAAAAAGTACTTAAAATGCAAAAGAAAAAATCAACAGCTGTTCCCATCATAGCAAGCTTGTAAATAGGTTTCTAAGCCTGAAACGACTTCAGCAGTAAGCTGTGATACTCCATGCCTTTTGTATTGCAATTTTCTTACGAAATTCAGACTTAATACTGAAATCAACATAAGTTGACTATTTCACTTTCCATTTAAATTACAATGCTGTCCTCACTTTCCAAGCCTACTGTGCGTCAGAGGAAGTATGACCCTTTCTCTGGCATATCAGATAATCAGAAGAAACATTCAATAACACTATCAAAATATTTCACACACTAGTTCACTATATTCGTTTATTTCCATATGATAGCCTCCATCTAAGGGACTCAATGCGAAGGAAGCAGGGAGGTAGCAAAACTCAGAACTACCAGTTTGAGTGCACATTTTAGTTGTGCCAAGTCCTTGTTAGAAATATTTTCTTTATTAGGCTAAAAAGATATAAGAATGGTTTTCCATAAAAGAGCATTTTGCATACAATTAGGAAAGATTTTTATATACATGTTTTGAACATGGATCATATCTAATTCACAATACCTAGTACAAAAACAAAATTCTTCCCCAAAACCTGTAAATATTGACTTTGCAAAATTCTGTCCTGATTAAAATAAATTTTATGTAACCAAGTTTGATATACCTTGCCTCATTTATAAAATTAGACTTAATAACCTTTTATTCATACACATATAGACTACCCTGTCTGAACTAACATTAAGTATCAAACTACTTCTAATTAAAGTATCTGCAAATCTCAAAACATCCTGCTTTTATACCAATAAGTGATTTCAAAACAATCACAGACTTTCATGATCTATCAGCATTTTTTATGGTTAACTTGCCCCTTTGAATGTTCAGGTGACACTTTCAATATCTATCAGCTACTTTTATGGTAACCTGCCCCTTGGAATGTTCAAGTGATATAAGTTCCTAGTACTATTTGGACTCAGATTTCCATGCATATAGTGGGCAGTAGCTTACTGGTATCACTTTATGCAGAAGAGGTCTTAAAAGAGTTGTGCTCAGGAGGCACCACAAGAAGCATCATCATACTCACTAGCATGTGACCATTCCCTGGCCTTGATTTTCCACAACCCCTATTAAAGAGAGTTCATTGGACAACACCCTGGCATATGATATGCCTCATCCTGCATTCATCAACTACAGCCATGCCATGAGCAAACCAAAATCGGGGAAAATGACCTCACTGACTGCCAGGCCTTCATGTTATGACTCACCATCTCCAAACAAGCTTCAAGGAGATCTATAAGGCTGCTACCAGAATATTACCTGTTCTCTCCCTTAATGCAAGTCTAAGTGCATTTGTGTCACATCTTGTTGCTTAATATGCATGAACAATACAAACACTCCCCTCTAATTGTTCCTTTTGCACTCCTGTACCTTAAGGTAAAACCACTGTTCCATCAAGCAAATATCTCTAGCCTGAAGGTGACTTATCAAATAAACTCATATGGTCAGCAGAGCTCAACTACTAACTGCCATGCTTCTATTTCCTTCAGGAGCAAGTCATCTCATAGTTTATTGAACACTTCTGTAACGATGACCCCCACCTGGTTTTCAAGGCCTGGAAACTCAGTGTTGCCAGTGTCTTCCGAAGTCCATTTTTTGGAGCTTACCTCCAGAGAGATAATTTGGTAACCACCCCTGGTAACTTCTAACACCTGTCACAATCTCCAGCATTCTGGAGACAAGCCCCAACAGAATACAGTACCATCCTTAATTCCTTCTAACCCTCTTCAACCTGCAACTATTTGCAAGCCATCTGTCTTTCTAGGCCCGGATAATCACTGGCCCCTTGCTGGAGTCAACCTGTTAGAGGTAGGAAAATATCATCATCTATAGAGTATAGTTGACATTCTCCGCTGTCCAAGTCTCTGGTGTGGTAGCAACCCAGGCCATTGACTCCTGGGTGTTAACTGCTACCTTGAAGATACCTAATTGCCCATATTGAAAATTGCAGCACAGGTCACAGTTGTAGAGAACTTTCCAAAGAACATTTACCATGCCCTCCAGGAATGGATACAGCAGGTCCAAGACCCTCGGATCCTTGACATCTAATAATTTGAGACAGGAGGTTGAAGAGCCCCTTCACAGCTGCTTCATTATCATATCAGCCAGAGGATGGGTAACTATCCTACTGTCATGAATTGATGCCTGGACTACCAATGACACCATCTTTCATGCCTCCTTTCCTCAGCAATGCACAGAAGGCTCCTAAAAACCCATCCTGTCTATTGAATATGGTAATGAACTGATAAACCACACCATCAAGTCAATTTCCATCAGCAAGGTGACAAGGAATGAAGAAAGTGAAGACAGAGCCTGCATCCAAATCACCTCTGTAACAAAAAGAGGGATAAACTGCCAGTGAGAAAAACAACCTTAAAACACAATAAAACCTCGGGAGTTTCTAAACAAGAGCCAAAATGAGTGACAGGCAGCCACTGTACTTGACAGCTCCACATCCCTTATTTTTAGGTTGACATACATGAAAATGTCAAGTGGCAGTGGCTGATGACTCATCAGCATAGATAGCAGATCAATCTCATACAGAATTGCTCAGTTCCACCAAGAATTCCTCGTGTTTCTGTGATCTCTGAAGTTCAAAGATTTCACACATCCAATTAAAGACTTCTGAGGAGTCCTCATCCTGTACAGCCACGGCTGCTTCCAGTTTATCATCATCCATGTATTAAACAAGATACACAAAGTCTTTAATTAAGTCAAGGTATGTCCTCTTAGCCTGCACTGAGGGCATCTTTAGTGTAGGTGGCATCTCCAACGTGGAAAGTGCGAGACTCGCTGACTTCTCCAAGGTCACAAGTGCCCATCAAATCTCTAGTGATGATGAGTGCCTTGTTTTGCCTCTCAATGAAGTAACTGGTCAACTGCTCCTCCTCAGCCAATCCCAAGGGATGGTAAGGACAGAGCCACATCACAAATTGCTCTCCATCATAGAATCATCGTTACAACTAGTACAAAAATGCCTCTTCCAGCGCATCTCAAGAACTGAATACTATAGAGCAGTTATGTCGAAAGCCCAACAGTCAATCGTGTTATTATGTGAAGAAGAATGTTCCCCATAAATACTCCTACTGCTGTTACAGTCCAGGTCACGATTGCCATCACTACCCTGACCATGGGTGTGGTACTTATCACTGGTTCTTTCCTAGCTGGATGTGAGGTGGCTCAAGCGCTTACTACCTCAGCAGCTCCTGGCGTCCTAGTCAGCATTTTCCTCATGGGACCCACTCTCTCCAAGGTGACTTGTAAGTCGTGGTATTCCTTGAAGACTCATTAAATGGCTGGCTGTGGATCTATGACTGCGATGTGACCAGTGTTCAGCCTCCACCAGAGTACAATGCTAATGCCTGGGCCCCAAAACAGGGATGTACCTTTGTCTACATTTATACCCTTTCTCCAACTGAGTTTCTTTTAAACCAGAGATGACGAGAGAATGAAAGGTGAAAACATAGAAACAGTATCACAGAGATCAATTATTTTCCGATACAGTGACAGCTATGCTGGGGTAAGCAGGACGATGAAGTGCCATGCCAACCAGTTATTACTCCGCGACAATCACTTCAGCTTAGCTAACTGAATAGACTTGTATAGTATAATTTCTGGGATATGACTACTGAATTCTTACAATACAACATAATCTTCAGCTATTTTTCATATGCAAGCACTGTATAAGTAAAGCTCAAGTGTGTACTTCTCTGTGCAATAAAACTACCTTTAGTCTATAATCTAAAGAGTCCCATAGTAAAAAGTAATATTAAAGTTCCCTATAAGCAAGCACATTATTATAAGTACAGTACTTTGCATATAAATACATACTGTAGTAAACGTTATTATTTTTTACAAAATTATTACATCTTTCAGAAGATGGGATTTCATTTTACCATTACAGTACAGTATATGCAAAATGTACTTGTGCAAACTAGAAATCTGCCAAATTCAAAAACAAGTAATGAGTGTACAAGGAAAAAAAATATACCAGCCAGAAATGAGTGTAAAATAGAAGACGAATACAAAGCCGTACAGATCATTTTGGCAAGTTTACCTAGAAACTTGCGTAATGGGATACACTGATAAGCAATAAAAAGAATCTAAACAAACTACTACAGAGTAAAAACTTTTCAAAAAGGGGAAAAAAATCTGTATAGAAAGTCAGTCATCATGTGGTTTGGTGATGAAGTCGTAAATCAGGAACCTGGATGAAAAAGGGGTAGCAATAGGATAAAAACTGACATGCTCCGTAATTATTACGTGTATAGCGGAAACTACTGCATTTACTAAAATGAGATATCATTTACACAATGAGAAATTTAGGAATATCTGACACCCTCTACTTCCATACAATACGTAAAGATAAAAATTGTGCCTGCAATCACAAAAGAAATTCTTTAAAATAGAACAATCCATTTAGCATTTACGACAAGCCCTTGATCTTTGGAAAAAATGTTTTATTCCTATCTATGACATGAAAACAGGGAAGAAATATGATCATTTAAAAAAAAGGCCAAGAACCTAAAACTTACAAGAAAAAAATGGGGTTGGGTTGGGGAGGGAGGGGGTATAAAATATGCAGTTTTAGCATCAACCGCCGTGTTCTGATGAGCTCAGGACAGCAAGGAAAACAAACCACTCACTAGTGTTTATTAGATGGATGCATGAAGTTCAGGGCCAAGGCCCAGGCACTGGGACCCAAATGGTTAGTCCGTGCCTTCATGACTGATTGGCTGAATTAAATGATTCCAAAGAAATCTGGAACATCAAAGATATAAATAGAAACTGAGCTTTTAAAATATACAACTAAATTTTTCCATACAAACTCATAATTCATATTGTGTCCCCATTCAGTCTCAAATGTCCCCAGATAAAACTTATAACAGAGCAATCATTCAAGCATGCTTTCTGTGGACCCAGAAGTAGGTATAAACTACAGTCGTTATAGCTCATTGAGGATAAGTCCAAAACCAACAAATAAGGGTTTGGACGCAAGCACCCCATAAATGGAGGAAATCCCAAATTGCATTAATAGCTATGACAGAAAATAATGCCCACTGACCATGTCTAGACATCCTTTACCACTGCTTGGGATCCTACCTCATGGGCACCAAAAAGGATAATGGAAGATTCCAAAGCACTACACCCACATGTACTCTTGAATGAAAAATTGCTGGAGAAACCTGGTAAGAAAAGACTGGAAAAAACAGACTGAGATCTCAAGACAGAGATTGTTTGGACATGTTAAAGTTAGGTTAAGTGTACCTTAGTTTTACCAGACCACTGAGCTGATTAACAGCTCTCCTAGGGTTGGCCCGAAGGATTAGACTTATTTAACGTGGCTAAGAACCAACTGGTTACTTAGCAACGGGACCTACAGCTTATTGTGGAATCTGAACCACATTATAGCGAGAAATGAATTTCCATCACCAGAAATAAATTCCTCTAATTCTTCATTAGCCAGCCGGAGACTCGAACTCCGGCCTAGCGAGTGCTAGCCCACAACTCTACCGACTCGCCCAACGAGGAACTGTTTTGACATGCGATGAGTAGAGATGAAGGGCAGTTGATCTGGAAAGCAACAGATACAGAAGTAATGGACAAAAACTGGCAGAAGGTCCAGAAAATCATAGACAGGGGGACTGATGAAGGGATGGAAGTTCAGGCAAGATGCAGAGAGAGCAAAGAAGCGTGGAGAGAACTCACATTACATCTGATCCCCTTAAAGGAAAAAGCTAACATACAAAACATTTACGACGATGACGAGCAGGTTGGTTTAACGTGGGGATTTGATACACATATAAAATGTAACTTATGACTAGTGGGGTTATCATGAGTGAATTAGTTTGCTTAAAAGTCAGTGTTTCATCACAACCACCAAATTCAAACTTAGGAGGGAGGTCCAGAAGTTAAAAAGTCCTATTATTATTATTAAAATAGTTTAATCAGGCCATTGAACCGATTATCAGCTCTATACGGCTGGCCCGTTAAAAGTCCTAGATTTTTGGGTGGCTCTTCCTGCCTCAGACTGAAGACTGCCAGGAGGAAGATGAGCTACTTGCACTAATCAAGACTCTGCTCTAATGGTAGTTAATTCTAGCTTCTTCTAAAGCACTTTCACTTCTTCATAAAACAGTTTGCCAGGTGGTGATGAATCACCCCTGCCCAGTACAAGCACCTTCCTCCTGGTCTTTGTAACCGCCTCAGATGCTTTTCCCTCCTTTGCCAGCAGTGAACTGATAGCCCAAGGACCAATTCCAGCAAGGTGGGTAATAGCAAGGAAACCTCAAGGGGAATCTCACAGGTGATTGGTCCCTGTAGGTGTGAGTTATAGGTGGGTGGAGAACAAGCATCCCTTAAACTTCTAAAACCTTTTCAGCCTGCAAGAAGGATGGTGTTTGGTTAAGACATCTGTGTCTGTAACCTTTGGATGTTTTTGTCTCCTTCATATGAAGATTGACATCAGTGGGGGGTGTCCAACAAAGTGATAGCAATTGGAATATAGAACAGCCTGAAAGTTGGGTTGACCACGGCATCATAGAACCTTGACTCCTCTCCACAAGCCTCCCTCTTTGCATGTTGCAACACCTGAAGGGCACAGAGCCTATCATTTCAGAAAACTACACTTCTTGCAATTCCACAGCTGTCAATGTCATCTTCACTGGAAAACTAAACCAAGCAAATCATATCAAAGGACTGGCCAAAGCAGGGGGTCACATGAGCCAAGGAACCCTTGAGTGACAGGGGATGCCTTTTTGGCTGCAGCTGGCTGTGTGTTGACATCAGATTATAAAAGCACCACTACAAGAGGGCAGGGCGGGGGAATAGCAGGGGCCCCACTAACTCATCGCAACCACTTGAGGTGGAGGAGTTGTGGCACATCCAATTCTGAGTTCTACTCCAGGGTCTCTTCTAAGAATAACTATACCCACGACTGAAAGATGATTGTCAGATTCACTTGAATCATGGGAACAGGAAGTAAAATGGGAGCAACAGGTTCAACTGAAACTGCAGTATCAAAAGGGGCAATAGGTGGCACAAGAACTGTATGCACAGGAGCATCAGCCAAGTATGAGCACTACTGGTCCAACAACAGTAACACCTCAGAGTGAGGATTGCCAAAGAAGCTGCAGTACGTACAGGAGGAACAGTTACAAGTACAGGAAGAGATTATGCAAGAACTTATGGCACTCACAAAGCCTTGTTTCAGGAAGTGGCACTCATGTAAGGGTAGCTCACAAAGTTATTACTGAAATATCCAATGGCAGAAAAAGGGGAAAAATAATTAGCAAAAGGAATAACTTGCCAATGACGAATCAAAAGAAGACAATGCTGGGCGATACATTTTTGTGGGGTCATGAATGAGATATGATTGAAAGAATTTGACTGATACAACAGAAGCTGAAGACCTAAAGGTGTTTATGAATGAATTCACAGTTATTGAGGTGAAATTAATAATAAAGAAACCTAGGAGATGGAAAACACTAAGCTATGATGGAATCACTGCAGAAGTTATCTAAGCTGAAAATGAAATGACACTTCACATACTACAAAGGTTGTTTTGCAAAATAGCAAATTTTTCAAGTAATTTGTATTTTTCCTAACATACAAACCTGAAGTTCTTTACATAGGGATTTAGCTTGCAAATGCTAGATGGAACAGCCATTTAACTTTCAGACAAGGTTGCTAACTATCGACAGGTAGGGGGAAGCCCCACCCACCTGTCGGCATGCACCAACTTTGCCTTTCAGGTAAGGTACCAGAGCGAGGGGTGGCTGAGGTGGGCCATTAATGTAAAGAACTTCAGGTTTGTATGTTGGGCAAAATGCAAATTACTTATAAAATTTGCTATTTGTTCCTACACAAATACAAACTTTCGTTCTTTACATAGGAAACTTAGCCACTGGTGTCCGAAATCAGGGTACTCTCTGAACTGACCAGCTGATTCTATCAACCTGCATCAGCCTGGAACTACCTTCCTGGTCTGGAAGAGAGAAGGTGTCCTGCACCTCTAGCTTGCTGAACATATGGGATGTTTCAACTGCTAGACTTCTGGGCATAAAGTAATGAGTTTGCTTTCACTACCTGATGAAGGCTGAAAGAACCAGTATGTGTCTGAGGACAAAAAACATCCAAACATCCAGTCAATCTACAAAGACAATGGACTAGCTACCCAGTCATGCAACTCATCTGCAATCCTTGTCCATCCAGGCCTTACCCAGCTCACAACCTGATTCTCCCTAAGTGAGAGAAAGGTGAAGAGATAAGGGAGGAGACCAGTCACTCATACACACTCTCTTGCTCACTGAATACCTTGGAAGAGATGCTACCTGTCCCCTTAGGGGAGCCAGGTACACTACGCAACTTGTTGGGCAGCCATCAGAGGACCTAAGAAAAATGTGTCCAAGGACTTGTGGGCAATGTCCCAAAAATAAAATGAGGTGAATGTGGTCTGAAATTACCACACCCCAGCTCATAACACCTGTTGAACTGACAGGTTCTTCTGGAACGCAAGAGAGGGTCCTGGTGAGAAACCAGGCTGGATGTCCTCCCCCCAACGCTGTGGTTCTCTACTGATTGAACAGTATGAGTCAGTGAGGGGGAAACTACTCCTTTGGGAATATCAACAGCAGGTGAAAGTCTGGCAGGTGGAAGGAAAGTGCCGAAGAGAACTGTCGGTGTCACTGGCAGAGTATTTCAATTTGATGACACTAGGGGGACCTTCTTACCTCTCTTCTTCCTCCTGGCAAAGTTCACAACTGTTCAGACAGCCAGACAAGGCACTCAGAAAATGGGCTATTCCTACTTGCAGTCACACCTCTTGCAAGAGACGCAGATGTGAGGATCTACCTAGATAGAGGAGAGGAACCTATTACGAGACCTGTCCTTCCCTGGACAGCACCTGACAACCTGAGGTTTCTTCTCTGAGGGTGAAGGCTTGAAGTTACTGAGGGCTTGCAGCATGATAAGAAACAACTCAACAACCATAAAAATATAATCAATACAGTATCAAACAAAAGCATGCAAAAGAAACGGCAAATCGGGCAGTGAGTCCACAAGACGTCAGTACACGATGGTGGCCAGAAGCGAAGTGGAGTGCATACTGACAGGTAGGAAGGGGCTTCCCCCACCTGTCACTAGTTAATGACCTTGTCTGAAAGTTAAACGACCGTTCCACCTCACATCCACAAGCTAAACCCTAGGTCGAGAACTTCAGGTTTGTATTTGTGTAGGAACAAAGGCAAATCAAATAACAGGCAAGCTGGATACTATTTGGCACTCAAATAATCAAATCATGTAAAATTATACATAAGTCTAGTATGATCTGTTATTCTATACACACACAAATCATGGTATGACATTGAAATTACTGTATATCTAAAAGATTCTTTATTTTTTAGTAAAGTTTTCAAAGAAATATTAGGAGACAGATGGCAGGATGGAATTATAAATGATGTCATGGGGAAATTATGCATTAGAACTATGAGATGTGAGGCTGCATATGAGTAAAGAGTTGTGGGAAATAAAGTACAGTGAGCAAATTTTATGGAAGTAAAAGCACCACAAAGACATGAGGCCCTTTGTATCATACCGTGCTGGAGTCAAGGATGAGGACACAAAATTTAGGACAGAAAAATTCACTGCAAAAATATTAACACTACTGTAAGCCAGAAAAATTTACAACAGGCCACCAGAGGCAAAATCTGTAAGGAGAGATTATAATTACTCTTCAAAAAGAGCTGAAATACTAGCTATGAGAAAGTAAAAATAAATTTATACATCTGAACGCTGATACATGAAAACTGTTCAAAAATGCCTAGCAGATTACTAGGTATTCTAGCAGAGCTGGTTGACAGCACAACAGGCATAGAAACAACAAGGATAGTATCTTGTACCTATTGATGGGTCCACAGAGGACATGCATGAATAATCACTCTGTATGTATGACAAAACACAGTGTCTCCCTAAGCTGGGGGCTAGTTGCTTGATACATCTTCTCAAACTCTTTCTTTTGAATGCATTTTCCTCTGCATTACACTTCTTAAAAAAAAAAAGAGGAAGAAAAACAATGTATAGTATTTCATATCATCACTTTCTCATGATCTTAAATGGAAAAATAAAGTCCACAGTAGTATGCATGTATGAATACATTGCCATATACAGGAAGCTTTCGCCAACTTGATCAGTTGGCCTCCTCAGCCAGAATAAACATGGAAATAATAATACATTTTTGACAGCATCTTTGAAAAATGGGAGTTATAAAACAGCATGTTCTTCTTTCAGGTACCTCCGGAATTGCTCATTAGTCTATTCACAATTCTTTGGGAATGTCGCGGCACAGTAGAGACGGGCATATTGGTCGTTTGTCTTACTGCTTGTTGGGAATTTGGAGGTTCTTCAGTTTTGGAGACCCGACAGGCAGTAAGACAAACGACCAATATGCCAGCTCTACTGCGCCATGACATTCCCAGAGAATTGCTAATATACTACTGAGCAATTCTGGCGTTACATGACATGAAAGAATAACAGGCTGTTTTATAACTTTCATTTTTCAAAGATGTCGTAAATGTATTATTATTTCTATGTTTATTCTGGCTGAGGAAGCCAACTGATCAAGTTGGCGAAAGCTTTCTGTATACAGCAATGTACTCGTACATATATACTACTGCAGACTTTATTTTTTCAAAACAATGTACACCTGGGGACATTTCAGGCCGAATAAGTGGGCATAATATGAGAGATGGGGTTGTCATGAAACAAAGGATATGTTCAAGTTTAAGAGTCTTAGAAGAAAAAGTTGCAACACAACTGGAATTACTTGCTCTGTTCTAAACCTGCTGGATATATAATAATTTGCTAAATTAATACTGTATTACCAATAGCAAGGAAGGGAATGACAGTTAGCACTACTTAAATTAGGGAAAGGGACTGCCTATTATCAGCAGGATGGGAAGATCAGGTTCTACACAAAACACTACTGAGAACAGAAAACTAATGTGTAATTTTAGAAGGTAAAGAGAAATCATTTTCTATATACAATGAGAATAATAAAGTTTGATAGGATAGCTATGCTCTGGTGCAAACTTCTGAAAGCCAATCTAAGTATCTGGAGAACATTTAATTTTTGTCATAAAATAGAACAGACTTTACAATTTTTTATTTTAGTTTTTTATTTCTACAAGTACAAACCCTTATTTGAAATATAACATAATCTGCCAGCACAAGAATAAAGTAAAAAAAAAATCAGTAACTGATCACTTTAGTGTATCCTTGGAAGACAATTGTTCACACTGAATTTTAATGTCAGTTCCATAAGGCTGTCCTCTACCAATCTGAGGTCAAGGCACAGATCATTCATATTAGCTGACTTTTGCCAGACAGGGCTCTTGCACTCCATTAATGCAAGCTGCTTTTGAAGAGGTAATGATGGAAAAGAAATGTCTGTTGGCAAGCTTTTGTGGGGGCAATACCATGCTTTATAATCAACGTCAATGCTATAACTTCGGGGCCATGATGAATGACTGAAACATCAGTGGAACACAGACACAATGCAAATTAATAGAGCAATAGTTGAATTATCAAACCTGAAGTATCAGGGGGCATAACCAACACTTTACTTTAGCCTTAGCATCCACAGACCATGAAACAATACTGTATCACAAATCCCACTGTCCAAAAAATAAAATATCCCTCCAATCAACCACCTCATGGTAGAGTATCTCCCCACATGGCAAGCATTTCAAAAGAACTATTATTAAAGAAGAATATAACTCCATGACTGCTTCCAATACCAAGGACTTCTAATTACAAAATTATCCTCAATACTTAAAACCTAACAGAAAACAAATGACAGAGGTACACACATCTGGCCATATAGGATGATGCATGAGGACAAGTGGAAAAGATCCCCTACAATCCCTACCACAGTATCCATTAAGCCGTAAACCCAATCCTCAATTCTGGACAATTTACTCATTACTCCATGAGATGACAAAACCACAAAAGCCACAAAAGGAGTAAAAAATTAAATCAAGTATTTTCCTTAAAACAAGTGATGTGGGGCATTGTTCTTCAAAGTACATATCACAGAGAAATGTTTTTATTGGTGCATGCATCAGTCCACTGGCTTAGTAATACCCGCATACTGAGCTCATGCTTTATGACCGCAGACATCATACTCAAAATCCTACTTTTTTCTTGTCTTTATGACAATCTTAAAACAAGTCATTTACATATTTTGAAATATGATAGTGTAGGAGGTTATGTCCTTTACCTCTCTGATGCTGCTCCAACACAGCAGCCATTAAAGCAGATTCCATTGGGCCTCATAGGTTTGCTTCTCCAAGGGGACACACTTGCACAGAATTGTTCTATCACACAAATCACCTACAGTCATGAGAAAAAAATGCAATTAGGAGCCTATTCGGAACAGCACTGGCTAAAAATTTACTTCTACAGGCAGTCCCTGCTTACCAATGGCATCGGTTAATGGCGCTTGGCTTGCGACATCGTTAACCAGATTTTCGGGGCCGGTAAGCGGTTTATTGACATCAGTAAGCGGTTCATCAGCATCAGTATGCTGTTTATCAGTGCTGATAACTGGTTACCAGCACCGATAAACTGCCATTAAGCAGTTTATCGGCACTATTATCGTCAATTTTCAGTTAACAGCACTCGGCCGGGAACTGAACCCCCGCCATTAACCGGGACTGCCTGTACAACGAAAATGAAAACGAACCTATGCTGAAAAGTTTGCATGCCAAACTAACAACCACCATAGCAAGATTATTCATGTGATGCCACTCTAGCAGTGTGCTTAAAGTCTTACTGAGTCATATGTTTGAAAGTTTATTATTTACATTTTCATGAAAACTTTCAACTCATACTCTCAACTGACTTTCTGGGCCTTCACATTTGGCAGTGAAAGGAGGAGGGACCTGTTGTGTCAATGCTGCAGACTGTCAAGTCTTGCATACAAGTCAGGAATATCTTACAAGAATATTTTGAATGTGTCAGGGGTTAAATCATCTTATAAATCAGTTTATCAAGGTATACATTTAACCCTTTAAATTCAAATTTACAATATCTTATTCTCTGCAAGAAACCTCACACTTCAATAAATAACTTTTGAACTTACATTAAAAGTGTGAAAAATTATGGACAAAACTTATATTAATGTACAAGAGCAGAATAAAAAAATCTCAATAGCAAATGCTGCTATGACAAAAATGACATAAACAAAGATTTTAAAAATTACGAGCCTTACATTAAAAGAACTTTTGATCATGATTAAAATGGCAACCTTAGTAAAAGTATATACTATATATTCATGCACAGCACTATTCACTGTCTGAAGTTTGTGTGAGAAGGAGTAGAAGGGTAAATACAAAAATATTAACAAGCAGTAAAAAGGTTAGTATGGGTGAAAAGATGCATCAGACAGTTTTGAGGGTACTAGTTCATGACAAGAGAGTGGAGGATGTTATTTTGGTGAATGGTGTGAAATGTGTACAGAAAACCAAAGCTTTTGGGAGGCAGGAATGCACCAGTGTTGGCTACATGCAGCACTGGAATGGGAGGGTAAAGTACCAGGGGTTACGGCAAAAGAACAAGACAGGTGCGTGGGGCAGCGCGTACAATATGGGATCGTTAGTAACTTGTAGATGAGCCTTCTAAGTAAAGTACTCAATGTGAAGCAAAACAAAACCTGCAGTTTTATGTATAGGTGTTTCTTCCTTAATTCAGTAGTTAAAAAGATAAATGTAGCAATGACTAACCCCCCAAAAAATTTTGTGACTCCTATCTGGTCAGTACAAAGTCTGGTTGGTTACAATAAAAATCTTGCTGAGCATACCTTCACCAATAAATCTTGAACTGAGTAACAATGAAACATCAACTCAATACTAGGTTGCTCCAACTTTAGAAGAAAAGAACCCGTCAAATTATTTCCATGACAATAAAAATTATAATTTACACATTTTAAATGTATACACTGCATATCAACATTCACTTTCTTTTATGCATACGATGCTTTTACAATGACCTAGCAATGAATTAATTTAATCCATGTGGAACAATTTATATGGAGGAATAGAGATTTGGCTTTTTCACTGAAAAGAGAAAAAACAAATGGGTTTCTTGGATAAAAATTCATGTATATGATATCCATTTTCAATCATATTACCTTAGCCACATCACAATACAAATCCCACTATATAAACATATTCCTTCCTATATTAGCCGTCCCTCACTAAGGAAGCAGTCAAATTGGTAAACTTTTTCCTTTTCCACTAATATTCCAAGCTCTTCCCATTTAACTTGAGAAGACTCCCTAGCAAAACGGAACTGTCACTGCGACATTCATCCTTAAACTGTAAAGCCATGGATGAAGGCCATGTACAAAAAAGTGTATCTTATATTTATAATTATAAAATTTATACATCAAACACTTTTTACGAAAGCTCCCTTCTCAATGCTGAGTTAAGTTATGGACAATCTGTTACATTTAACAAGAAAAAAACAAAAGCCATCTTCATTTCAACAGTTAGGGACAGGAAACAAAAGCAAAACTTCTGGATAGCCTATGCTAACATGGAAAGCCTTAACAGCACTGAGAGAGTGGGATCCTGTTACTGGCACACTTTAAACAGATCTTTTAATAAGCAAGTAAGCAAGCAACCATTCCAGAAAACGTTAAAGACTGGGTAAGTTCAATTAAGGAGTAGATTAAGCCGGGGCAGAACCTTGCTTTAGCAGTAGGCAATGCAACAACCTGCTACTTGTCGAGGTATCCTGCTTTCCATAAGCAGTTTAAGCTCGGCCTGTTCCTATCCAGTATTTCAATACGCTCCCGGTATTTTAAGCTAGACAGGCCAGGATATATTAAGTTATACAGAAGTAGCTTCGCCGCTTTTCGTAAGACACGGTAGCTGGGCTTCTACTACGGTCGCCTACGATACCTCAGCTGTCAGCATGATCAATTTTAACAAATGGGCAGGGCTTCAACGGCTTACCTATCGCCTAAAATGACAAAATTTACAAAAACAAAGTCGTACATGTGACTCCACCTTTTGGCATACCAAACTCACGATGTAAATTACGTAAAACAACGTAAAATATATACTGAACTGAAGCAAAAACAACTTATGACCCAGGGCACGAAAACAAATATTTCGCCCGATACCAGACCACCTCTCACTGACATATGGGGAACAACTCACACCAGCACTGATTTAAAATCACGTGGCACGGGATAATAATGAGACCTCCATGAACACGGAATACTGTGAGTAAATCCATCGGGGGAAAATACAGGTAAAAGAGTTTCCTCAGAGGGAGAAAGGCAGGCACCTCCTCCTCCTCCCTAACGTAAAGTCCCAAAACAATCGCCTCGATTAACTACAGTTTCTGAATACAACTGGCACTGTGCATGCACGGGAGACCCCCACCCGAATTTATTGGTCCATCCGGCATAACACCTACTTGTGGCATAACAGCGAGCGCGACATAATTGACGTGAAATTCGCTTAGGACAACTTCCTAATGTCAGCCATTGTTGATGCGTTGTACTAGTTCCCCACAAGGCCACCAGGGGAAAGGAGTTGCATCAAATATCGTACAGACGCTGAAATGTTGTCGTACGTAATCTCAAATATTTCCGCACTAGGTGATGCATGCAGTTGTATTTCACATAGGAAAACGAAAGATAAATCTTTAAAATACGCTTATCAGTTTCGTCCGCCAATGGACCTCTTCTTGGAGCTTTCGTTTCCTTAATAAGCACTCCAAGAAGAGGTCCATTGGCGGACGAAACTGGTTGGCATATCTTAACCATTTACATCTTTCATTTTCCTATATGGAATACAACTGAATACTATAACTTCGTGTGTAGGAAGAGTACCAGTATTAGGCAATGCATTCTTTACAGTAAACATACTGAACTATCATATACATTCTGATACGGTCTGAAAATATCTTCTACCTGGATGATTTAAGTTTTGATTTTCAACTGATATCCTATTTAAAGGAAAGAGGGGAAACGGATGTGCGAGATGAAATACCAAATGATGGAAAGATTACGGTATTAGCATAAAAATAATGGAAATTTATAACACAAAAATGGCCTAAATTTACATAAAAATTACGGGCAGATAAAGCTGAAAAATAATAAGTTAAGTTAATGCTATCTAAGTAGCAAATTTGTCTTAACAAGCCGATCATAAATGGTACACGTCATCTTCAAAACAGAAAGTCACAAACATTCTTTTCATATTGTACGTAAGTTTCCTACTCATGGATTTGTTATGCTAAAACTTCAAAACTAGAAATGCAGAATTAATAAACGAAATACCATTGACTGAACCATACCACGAAAATACAGTATAAAGAGATAACGAACTGAACTCTCGTTTCCCTAAAAAGCTTGGGTCAGTGATGAAAGAAATCTATACTGGATTAGGAAGGCATTCTGTCATCAGAGTCTTGCTTTACTCTAATACTGAAATTAACCCTAAGATTATTAAGGTCTTTGGTTTATATGAGCTAAATGCCAGTGAAACGAAGCATTTACATAACAAGAAAAAACATTCCTGTCTTAGATGAGGATAAAATATAGTAAGAAATTATAATCGCATTGATTATGATGAATGAATTACGTGAGCTTAGTCACTGAGTAGTTTATTGCACATTAAAGATACATCCAGCTTTGAGAAAATGGCGCCAAACTTGCTCTAGATACTTTCCTGGAGTTCTTTTCGGTTTTTGTGCAGTAACCGATTGGACAAGTCCCCTAACGTCCTTTCGTAGCCAAGGCTTGATGGATGAAATAAAAGGCAGATTATCAGGCAAGGAAAATAAAAGAGGAAAACAATTCTGATATATATATATATATATATATATATATATATATATATATATATATATATATATATATATATATATATAATCTAAGATATATGGTTATAAACAAAATCAAGATATTAGAATTACTGTCGATATAATATAAGATGGTATATTCTAAATAAAACTAACAAGATATCTGTCACTGCCAATATATATATATTTTTTATTTGGATGAAACCTGCTGGGAAAGCTTTTACATTTACACGCCAGGCTCATCGAGAGCATGTCAAACCCTTTTACATCTTGCACCAATTACTAACATCTTGCACTATCCAGACATTGCGGATTTTTCTTTCCAGTACCAGCTCTGTCTAGGTCTCCCCTCTTCCTCCCTACTAACATTCCCAGCTGTGTACTTTTGTCCTGGTCTTTCCACAGGACCAGACCATCTCAAAACATATTCAGATCCAGCCTTTTGCCTGTGATAACCTTTTTACCCCTTCTGTGTATCTCACTCTTTTTAACTATTCTTACACCACATGTACATTACAAACTATTAATTTCAGCAACTTCAACCTTTATCCTTCATTATGCACTCAGGATCCACATTTGACTTCCAAAAAGGAGGCTTGGTTCAACAGTCCCTTCTTAAATTGTAATAGACAAATGAAGTCCCTTCCTACAATCTTTAGCACACATTTTGATACCTTCCTTACTCACCTATTCTGTGTCTCGCCCTTTCTTTCTTCCTTCCATCATCCGTTACATTTCCTCCCATATACCTAGGTGAATCAGTTTCTTCCATTCTTCCAACATCCATATCTGCATTTGTTTTCCATCTTTCTAGTTCCCATTTACCATCACAGCCTTGTTTCTGCCCACAGTTACTCTTAACTGTATCCTCTTGCAAACACTTTCAGACTGTGTCACAAGTGTCTTCAGTTTCTCTACACTGTCCCCAGTCAGTAAAGTATCATATACAAATATCAGCCATCCTGCTCATCACTCATTATGTTATAACCCAATTTTACACCTATATCTAATTTTCTTTCTCTGATTTCTCCCAGCTCTTTAATCCATAGTGGTATTAAACAGCCATGGATACACAACATACTCTTGTCTCAGGTCCACTTTTGCCCAAAACCAGTCACTCTCCCATCTACATAGTCTAACACAAGCTTCGTTTCCATAATTAAAAACTTAATCGCTATCAACATTCTCTACTGCACCACATGTCTTCAGTACTCTCATGTTACCTCTATTAAATCTAATGAGCCTCTTCTTGGTCCACTTATTACGTACATTTATTCCTTTGCTTTCAAACTTCTCACATAACTACTTCGTAATAAAACCTTGATCCAGACACCATATTTCCTTGTCTGACCCCACGCTGTTCTTCGTCTGTCAGTCTTTCTGCAATCCGTCATACTTTCCCAATTAAAATCTTACTAAACTCCTTCACGGATATGCTATATAACATTACGCTTCTTTATTTATTGTAGTTTCCTCTATCGTCTATACCCATAAACAAAAGAAAATTCATTTCTCTCACTTGTTCATTCAGTATTTCACATATTCAGACATCCTTAGAAAATTTATTTAACCACTCAAGTCCTAAACAGCCATTTTCCACAAGCATTCTCAGCCTTGAAACAACTTTTTCCACTCCTTTGATACTCAGCTCGCCATTTATTTTACCTTCCACATTCATAAACTTTCGAAATTCTCGCTCCACCGACCCAGAACTGCATTCACTTCAGGCACCGTCTCTCCAGTTTCATCTTGTTCTCAGTTTTATTCGCCCATCAACCTTTATGTCTGAATTTACTTCCTCGCAGAACAGTTTGTATTCTCCCTGAAATTCTTGCTCACATCCGCCTCTCTTTTATCATCACTTTCCCTCCCACTTCGTTACCCTGTCCATCTTCTTCTATACCTTTAATGACCTCCTGTGTTTATGTCTCTCTTAATCCTTTTCATATATATATATATATATATATATATATATATATATATATATATATATATATATATATATATATACACACACACACACACACACACACATATATATATATATATATATATATATATATATATATATATATATATATATATATATATATATATATATATATATATACTATGTATGAAGGGTTAAATCGGTGTCTCAACAGCTGTTGACCAAAAAATTATATATTGAAATAATTATTAAGCAAACACTAATAAATTTCTGGAGGTAATTGATATGCTATAATGATAACTTAGAAACGATTTTTGTCGAGTTCAAAGTAATTGGTGTCATCAAGTGTTGCGATGATAATAATAATACTATATTAGCACAAGTGATGATATGACAATGTATGGTGCTGGGGAGTACTTTTAACAGTTATCGTACCGACACCTTAAATTTAGAAGAGAGCCACAAAGAGAAAAAAAGACAAACAGTAAGCGTTTCCCACCAAATGTCACGCTTAAATATTACCAAGATTTTTTTTACGTTGATGTTTGGTGCTATTCATATATGCAAATCTCTAAACATTTATGCCACATACATTCACAAATGCCGCAAATAACGTATTTATATCACAAAGGCGGTCGTTAATTCTGGTTTGTTTACTATTATTGGCTTGCCTGATGTACAATAATATGTCATTGAGACAATATCAGCCGTTCCCGGAATGTCATAATACTATTAGTGAGGTAAAATTCAAACCATCGGAAGGTAATGACAACCTTCCGTGTCTGCGAATAGCAAAAATAATAAGATATTTCAAACAAGTTTACAAAAAATGTTATACGAAAAGTCTTGATCGAAAATACTGATGGTATTAAACACGGAACGGGCGAGCACTGTACGCAATGATTAAAATAAAACTGCTGTCTTTTTTTGCAATTCTCTTTTTACATCGATTAAAATGAGCTAGTATTATTTCTTAACTATGCAAAGTCAGACAAAGGCGCCATCGTTCATCCGTAGACTGCTATTTTTTTCTGTGCCTTGCCATACAGCTCACTCAACTTTAAACATTCTCTCTCTCTCTCTCTCTCTCTCTCTCTCTCTCTCTCTCTCTCTCTCTCTCTCTCTCTCTCTTCTCTTCATTTACGTATACTTTGGCAATTTTTCGGTAAAAATAATGACAAATTTTATAGATCATTGTTCCTGAGTATGATCAGACATTAAACTTATACATATATATATATATATATATATATATATATATATATATATATATATATATATATATATATATATATATATATATATATATATATATATATATGTGTGTGTGTGTGTGTGTGTGTGTGTGTGTGTGTGTGTGTGTGTGTGTATGTATATGAATGAATTTTTATCACATCATCGTGATTCATATACAAGCATCAAGCCACAAACGTCCTTTAATATCCAATTCGCTCTAACTCGGAAATAATATATTTTCATATACGTTACCGAAGGGGAATTTTTTAGTTGATAATAAGTTCGTCGTCTCGTGGGCTCGAACCACGGAAGACAAGAACGCAGGACTACATTGTGTGTGAGTGAGTTTAATGTCTGATTATGCTTGGGAACTTTGATCTGTAAAATCTGTCATTCTTTTTACTAAAAAATTGCCAAAACTCTCACTATTCTCTGCAGTTTCTCTGCACTATCCCCAGTCAGTTTTGTATCGTGACTCATCTTATCCCACAGCTTTGCATCTATAACTACTGTCCTTTCTCTGGCTTCTCGTATCTCTCATTCCATAACTAAGTTACCAAATATATGAAGCATGCACGGGGAAATAACTCACATGCCTCACCTCTATCATCAAAACTTTAGATTGCTCTCAGCAATTTAACCTTCAGTACCATAATTCCCCAAGACCCTGCACATGGCCTCTATTAATTCCAGCATTAGTTTTTCCTAGGTCCATTTATGCCAATGACAGCTCTTTCTCTTCCCTCATAAACTTCGTATCACTATTTTATGACAGTCACTTGGTCCTCACCCCTTCTTCTTCTTCTTCTTCTTTTTCTGGTCCAGGAATGGAAGTTGATACGAGTGAAAGGGAATATTGTTGAGAGTCTGGAACCGTTCTTTCCTGGCTGGGTTTAGAAAATGGGAGGAGTGTTGCTAAATGATTTCATTGTTGGTAGGCGATGAACTCCTCGAGTAAATCAGAAAGAAGAGATTCTTGTGGGAATGTGTTTAGAAAGAGGCTTGATTTTTGGAAATGTGTAGCTTTCCAAAAAGAGATTATTCATCAGTACAGCCAGGAAAGAGAAATGGTGAGAAAATAAGTTTGTGAAATTAAGAGTAAGCACAGAGTAGAAGAAAGAGTAACATATTAGGCGTGATAATGAAAATATGGGTTGCTGAAGGTGTATTTAATCACTATTTGGCTGAAGAAATTAACGCAGACAAAATTAGAAATTGGAAAAGAGAAGATTATGAATCTGGGACCGTAAACGTAATTAAGACAAGTGAGTTTGGTAAGAAGGAAGAGAAAAGAGAAAGTGGATGGAATATAAACTAGGATTAGAGACAAGGAGACAGAAGAGGAAAATGGGGATTCTTAAAATTCTTTGATGGGGTCAAAATGTCAGCAGAAAGTGTGTATGGGTGCAGGAGGCCAGAAAGAATGAATAAAAGCAGTAAGTTCTGATATGCAGAAATGGGAGGTTTATTTCAAAGAGAAAGTATATGAGACTCAGTTGTAAACATATCATGAATAAGTGTATGGATGGATGCATACGACAGTCAAAAAGAGAGGAATAAGAAGACAGGTCATATATATAGGAGGAAGAAGTTGGTCAAGATCTTTAAGGAGAATAAGGCATTCTAGACATTCTGCAGCGAAGTGAGTGCAAGGGAAAAGTCTGATGAATGAATGGTCTCAGAACAAAGGCTGTACCTGAACGCAGTACTGAATCAATGGTGAGAGTTATGTAAATATTTGTTGTATGTGGAGGATAAGAAAAGAGACAGGGCTGAACGACTCTAGAGTAGAAAGTATTAGTATAAGCTTGAAAATGCTTGCTTAAGTGACTGTTGCAGATATAAGAATAGCAATTAAGATCTCGAAGAATATTAAGATAACATATTATCGAGGGGACTGCCGGCGAGATGCTGCAGTATGGTGGTGATAGTTGCTGACCGTGGTTTGTAAGGCACTTCTGGATGAGGTAAATGTTCCTGGAGAATGGATGAGAGGAATAATTACTCTGATGTTTAAGGGTACAAGAGGTAGAGGCAAATAATTGAATTATAAGAGCATGGTGTTACTTAGTTTACCAGAGAACATATATGGTAGGATTTTAATTAAGACGAGAATGAAAGGAAAGCGTAGACGTTAAATGAAGATGACAGATGAAGGGTGGAAGTGTTGAAACGAACTGTTTACGTAATATCTGCGGTGTGCAAAACGGCCAAAATGTGCAGATAGGCAGAACGGAAAATGGTTAGCATAGGTAACAGAACATATCTGAATTATTTTTAGGTGGTTCAGTCATGTGGAAAAAGAATGAAGGACAATAAGTGAAACATGTATAACTGAAAATCATCATGATGGAGGAGAGGTAAACCCGGACACTTCTGGATAGACGTGCATGTGTTCATGCACCAGGGATGATGAACCTTCTGTTGCAGGTGTCTAAAGCAGCCATTGTTTTTTTTAAACTTCTCTGCTCGATTCAACAATCAAATTGCGAATGCGACAGTAACCTCGTGTTGTTTTCTCTCTGGAACCACACCCTGTTATGGAAAACGGCCTATAACCAAGACACCTACTGTATGTGTACGCTTTATATATATACAGGATGTACGATAACGTCGTGTTGCAGTAGCGATTTACGACCTACGTACGATAACTCTTGATCTCTGAACGATAGTTTGTTGTCGGACGGACGCGCCAGGTGCCATTTAGTGAAGTCTTGTGCAATTTTGTTGTTTTTCGTCTATTGTTCTCGCCCGAGGTACGTTGTCTGCTTGCAGAGGTTCATATTTTACGGGGAAAATGCCCCTCGATTTAAATGGCTCGACCCACGTCGGGAAAATGGCCACAGTCAGGTTTGAGGTCGCAGAGAAAATCGAACTGAGGGGTTTTGTTGGTCACGTCCCTGTCACAGGGACTTAGGGACACTACAGATGTCCCATTTGAAACGTCCTGCCGTGCCAGGGGAGAATTAGGGACAACAAATCATATAAATAAGTAGTCTGCAAGCAAGTAGCTTCGGTTATTGCAGTGCTCCGCAGTCTAACCCGTTTGTCTTCGGGTAGACGAGTCTAAGGTAGCCTGACCTAACCTCAACATCGTCTCGAATGAAATACTTTAATTTCGGATAATTATTACTTTAATTTAATCAACTTTTCAATATGATCATCACGCGAATATCAAAAAATAATTTAGATCGAAGGAAAAACTCGAGGGTACAATTTTGCATTAAAACCCCAATTGCATTTTGGCTTTATATAATATTCTATTCCTATGTTTCAACGTTTGCATTAAAAGCATTTAATGTTATTTATATTCTTTTGCCTTTACAATATACTTTCATCCTTTGATTTCCAGCTGTATCCTGGAACTAAAAATTTCCCCGACGTGTATCCTACAGTTATACTGGGGACCAGTGGGGAAACTGGGGTTATTTGTATGGGTAAAACCAAAAATGATTCTTGTAAGTTGGTCTTGCAAGTAGGGATTGCATAAATCCCATTGCAGTCAAATTTAAAAGCAGCATAGTTTGTGCATATCAACAGTAATAAATACCAGAAAATTTAAAAAGTGTGAAAATTTAGCAATGACACTTGAAGGGTAGCATCCCAGAGACAACTGCAGACCACTGCCGCGGCCAGTCGCCAGCTGCAAAATTTACTACCTTTTGTTGATGTTTTTGTTTTGTGTTTATGTCCAGAGGTCCTTTATTCCTCACACCTCTGGACTGTGGAACAGTCTCCCTGAGGATGTCGTGCTGTTGGAATTTCAAAAGTTTAAAGCGAAGATGCAATGAATTACCACCTTAATATGATTCTCCTTGAATTTTAATAATTTACTTATCTAATTAATTATAAATCATTGATTTATTTTTTCTTTTCTAATAACTGATCTCTTCTTTTTACATTTCCTGTTACCTTCTGTTACTTCTTACAAATGAACACCGCATTCTTTGGAAGCTTGAATTTCCAGTCAGTGGCCCCTGTGGGCTTGTGCAATATATGTAGGGTTCATTTTCTGAATAATATAATTATAATAATCAGCATCTTTTATCTGTTTTTACGTTTATCTCTTTCTGTGCTGAATGACCTCTTAAGTGTCAGTGCTTTGTCCTAAATTTTATATTCCATTCCTTTCCCATAAGGGGTACTTGAGATATCAATCAGTCCCTCTTACACACAAGGAAGTCATTGTTGAACTGTAGTATAAGAGTTTGTGAAGTTCCAGTTGGTTGGAAAAAAGTGAATACAGTGTTACGTACCAGAAAGGCGGAAGAACTCTCATAAGCATCTCCAGTTTTAGCCAGGTCCTAGAACTTACGGTATCTGTAGAACACTTTTAAAGTAATATAACAGTGGGCTGAGAAAATGAAAGACTTCTTCTTTTTTATCGGGAAGTACCTGACGTTATTAACTTTCCTCTACTTTCCCACAGGAAAAACTACCAAAATGACCATTTGATGATTTATGGTATTTCATTTGGTGGGGGAGAAGAAATAAGGTGTCTCGTCTCTTTGCTTTCTTTTATGCACATTGGTTGTATGATATTGAGGCACTTCTGTTATTGTACCTCCTCCATCCTATTTATCCAGTGCTTTGTATGTTTTCCTCTCTTTCCTTTCATTACTACCATCCTTTATTCTCTCTACATGACTAAACCAACTCAAAATGCTCTGATCTATCTCTTCTCTTAGGTTTAGTGACCATTTTACCACTTTTCTGTATTCCCCATTTTTCACCCACTCTGTACTACAGATATTATGTTAAACAGTTCATCTTTGCAACTTCAGTAGTTAAGATAGTCAATTCATGCAATTACGGCTTTAGGAGTCTGATAGAACCAACTCATTCATTTGGTTGTAGACATTATTGAAATGGGCATTGTATTCTATGGATGAAATGACCGATGAAGGTTGTAACACGTCATAAATGTCTGGATGAACGATCCATTTGTTTGATTGATGATGTGGACCCTTGTTGAAAATGGAGGATAACTACTACTGATGAATGTGACCCCGTCAACTTACGTTATGAAGATTGTAAAAATTGGTAGAACAATCCTGCTCGCTCGTATGTAGATGGTATGGTAACGTCCGTTGGCTGTCACCTGATGATCAAGCTAATACACGTACTTGAATGAAAGTCATTGCACAGATTTGCTGTTGATGTAATCGAACGTGGGTTGTCGCCTTTCTAGATGTCCACAGAAGTGCTATCAATGCTCTGTGCCCGACGATCGGACGAGAATCGGTGCTTCAATGTGGTATGGCCGTAGGCCATCCCATTTTCTTCCCAAACCTTCATGTGATCATGGTCGATGGTCCATTCCTGGATATGCCATCCTGAGGCAACTTTCACACCCCTCCAATCACTCGTACATGAATGGAAGACCATTCTAGAAGAGTGACTCTGTTCCGGGAACAATGCTACCATTGTAGTCAAAACTACACCAGTAACGTTACCAATCCAGAACTGTACTGGAAAGAAGCAGCAACATGCCAGGCCGATCGTCTTGACTCTTGGAAAAAGAACCTTTCGTTACGGGACGATCTGCATACTGTAGCTTCATCGATATGTCACAGACATGCCATATTATACAATGAATAGACTGAGGCGATCATCAGTGTATAATGACACATCTGACATTTGCCTATCCCTGGTCTATGGCCATGTAAATCATGCGGCTGTGTTCGCTTTCCTCAGAGAGTGACTAAGTAGGAGAGGCTCCAAGCCTACATCCATAGAGAGGGGAGAGCAAAATAATAATATGATATCCATGAAAACGGCCAAGGAGAGTTATTTTTGGTCAAGTTGCACTTACGTATTATTCCTTCCAAGCAGACATGAATGTGTCATGTTGTTTGAACATATTATTTCTTCTAAACAGACACATGTGTCACATTGCACATACTTATAGCAGACACACTCATCACATTGCATGTATGTACAGCAGACACAGATGTGTCACGTTGCATGTACGTATAACAGACAGATGTGTCATGATGCATGTATGTACTAAACTTTCCAAGCAGACACAGACGTGTCACGTTGCACATATGTAGGCTACATTCCTTCCAAGCAGACACAGATGTGTCATGCTGCACTTGTGCACAATTCCTTCAAAGCCGACACAGATGTGATTCGTTGCATGTACATATAATTTACAAGCAGACACAGATGTGTCATTGCACATGTGTGTGTCTGTCATGTTACACATACATATATTTCTCCTTGGAGAACATAGTTCAACGGGTGTTTGGAAACTGTAGCAACATCGTTGCCAACTCAGAAGTGATTCCCATATGTAGAGACCTCAGGTTTGTATGTTAGGAAAAATACAAAATACTTTAAAAATTTGTCATTTTGCATTCTGTCCACAAGTCACTTTCATAAAAGGGAGTTGGCTCAACTGTGTCCTCATACTTTCCAACTATTTTAATATATGTTTGACCTTTCCTCCGAATCTTTTCGTGCATGTCCTACTGATGTACATTTCATGACCCATCTCTTATCCATTCTTCCATGATTTATATTCTCATTGATTGCTTTTCCTTTTAAACTCTTAACCCAACTGTTTATCATGTTGTATTTGTGTATTTTTATTTTTGGGAAGTTAAACTACTGTATCCATTTACAGTATAGTTTGAATATACAGTATTTGTGAAACAGTATTATAATTGTGCACTTACTGTTGCTATTTTTTTTATACATAGGTGCCATTTAAAGCCGTGTGCTTAGGGAATGGCAGTGAGAGGAAGGGTGTCTGCAGAATGGAAGAAACGAGTCAAGTCCGAATACACTCGCCTCAGATCCCTGAAGAGGTTCAAACGTGCAGATGAAATTAAGGCCGCCTGGAATGACAACAGAGAAAAACTTAATAGTAAGTGAGAGAGTATGTGTTGTCTCTAGGGGTAAGCCTTCAGCCCCTAGAAGCAACCCCTTTCATTCCTTTTACTGTACCTCCATTCATTTTCTCTCTTCCATCTTACTTTCCACCCTCTCCTAACAGTTGTTTCATGGTGCAGCTGCAAGGTTTTCCTCCTGTTACACCTTACAAACCTCGTACTCTCAATTTCCCTTTCAGCGCTGAGTGACCTCATAGGTCCCATGGCTTGGCCTTTGGCCTAAATTGTATATATTCTAGGGGTGATTTGTTTGTGGAAAAAGATTATTATTTTAGTGAAGATTATTTTGTTAGTCATTCTAAATTGATAAATACTAGTACTCATAAGTGATGTTTCATGTCTAGTACAATTCTAGTGAATTGTCAGTTTGTAAGATTGTAGATTTTGCTTATCAAAAAACAGAATTGTAATATAATCATGAAAGCTGTAGTGAGGTAAGTGAATTTCATGGAAAAAAGTCTGGTTATTATGGAAACTATATATGTTTTATGGCATATGAATTAAGCACTTGAATGGTTCTGTAGAACTGACTAGGACAGGGTCTCAATGCAATCTTTTTTTTTATTAATGTTAAAACCAGAACTCCTGGAATCTGAGGACCAGTCAGTCGTTGGGATGGGAGCCGTGTGGGTTTGTTCAGTTGAAGCTCCACCACACCAAGCTGTCATGAGACGTACCCATGTTACTTCTTCATGCAGCGAGCCTCTCTGTGTTCCTATCAAGACGATAAATGCAGTCAACCCCATACCTACCATGTACACATGGGCACCACTTCAACAGAACTTTATGGTTGGTTTTCAGCAAAATGTTTTCGTGGTCAGTTTGAGTGCAGACACCACCCTTCTTACGAACATTCACCTTTCAAACATTCAGAGATACAAGTAATGGGATTGCAAATTAAAATTGTGTTCAGAGCGCTCCCCTTTGCCACCCGTAAGTCCAGATTTTGTTCTGCGTGCCTATTCTACAAAATACAGTACTGTATGTACAGTGAATTGTTGTATGGTGAAAAAATGTACAGTACTGTATTGCCTTAACATCATACTTTACTTAAATAGGCGTGAAGCATACAATAACCATCTTACAAACAATTCAGCATACAAACAGCTGTTCAGAACATAACTGTTTGCAAGTAGGGTGGCGTCTGTAATGTATTGGAGGGTCTTTCTTGCAGAATCAAACAAGACTACTAATTTAGGTACCTGTATTGAAATTGCTATGGTAAACTTGACTTGTTGGTCTTTCATAAAGTATTTGTACAAAGAATGATTTTGAATCAGCCTAAATCATTGTTTGTAAAATTACAAACCAAATTTCAACTTGTGAAATTGACACCTTTCAGAGGGCCTTCTTTGTAAGATTCAAAACTCACTGATTTTCCCTTCACTATGTATTTGGATGATCAAACTTCCTAGCACTGAGCCTCTGTAACTAATTATAGCTGTGGCCAACGACTGATTGTTTCAGTGCTGTGGTAATGCAGTTCCATACTGCCTCTGATTTTGTATACAATATGATGCACAAAAACAGTTGTCCAGTTGTATTGGCTGCAGTGAAAGATACTATCAGTTATAGAGTACAGTATTTGAATTTTAAGGAGTAGATACTCTTGTAGGCAGTGTCTTATTTACTTTTTAGGAAGCTGGTTCTAACTATAAAGGGCTCAAACAGTACCCTCTATGTTAGGTTGCTTTGATATGATAATTAAACCTTTAGACTCATGAGTTACATCTGTAATTGTAAAAAGGACGACATGCTTGTTTAAAATCATAAAAAGTTTCCGTACTATAAAGTCTTTCAGACATTTTGGCATGCAACATGGTGTTCATAGTATCTTTTATGTTGTTAAAATTTTTAAGGCACAGTGTAGTGTATCTTGTGTTTTATTGAAGTTCACTTGTTAATTGATAATGATTATTTAGTTAATGATAATAGATTTTGTTACTACTTATTTTCAGGTTTTATATGCATTAGACTAGACCAGTTTTATGAACAGTACCCTTGACATGAAGTTGAATATTGTTTCTTATTAGTTACTGTGTTAGTATTCAGATTATCACAGTATTTGGACATTATATACTTTACATGTTATTGTTCTTTCCATTGCATTCATGTGTAGGTGGAGGACGAAACTGAACTACACAACATTCCATATATGGGTGATGAAGTATTGGATCAAGATGGCAAGTTTATAGAGGAGCTTATTCGCAACTATGATGGCAAAGTTCATGGTGACCGAGAAACAGGATTCATTGACGATGAAATATTTGTTGAACTGGTTGATACCCTAGTACAACAGTATCAGGTAATTATGCACACTAGTATACTGTACAGTAATTTAGAAGGATCATTGAGTCATAGTTATAGAATCTTAGGGCAACTCAGGTTGCTGTAGAGTACAACCTCTTTTTCAGATGTTGCTTATGCACTCGAGTGAAATTATTTTTTGGATTTTTTATAAAGATCCATTGTTAAGATCAGAATAATTGTTGAAACCTGTTAGTGATTTTGTATTTTGATAATTTTAGATGATTATTTTTTTATTATTATTACTGTACTGTATTTTAATTGGGAAGGAGACCCTCTCTTGTACATTTTATTGAAAGTGATGGCTGCACCAGCAGAATTCAGTTTGTAGTAAACTTTCCTACTCCTCTGATGATACCCCTTGGAGTGGGACAGAGGCCACAGAATAATTGTCCAGTATTCATACAAATGGAAGAGTATGGACACATTATGGAGATTTTCATTTTACTTATGAAAATACACTAGTAGCTATACAGATAAAAGAAATATACAAGATTATTGTTAACATTTTGCCATAATTCACTGTGAAGTGGCCATAATGGGATTTACCTGTGTACTATATTATGGTCAATATGTTTATGGTTGAGAGGTCACTGGAATTTAGTCAGCATGTGCCAGTATTACAGTGACTTGTTCAGGTCCTGTTAGCTGCTTGGCGGGAGTCTGACCTGTATGAGTCAAGGTTAATTATTATGATGGTCAAGGGTACATTGGTGTAGCATCAGCAACTGTCTCATGGTTTGCAGGAAGCTTGTTGTATCTCAAGGGTGCACTTCCACTATATAAAGTGTCATCACCTGGAGATATTGTTGTATAAGGTTTTAGATGTTTGTGGGAAGTAATAATGTCTCATGTATAATATTAATGAAAAGCACTACCTCAGTTATACCCTATTTATTGTTATAACGCTTTTCTTCCTCCTGCTCATCGGGTTCCATCTCTTCCTCAGTCATGTTTTCTTATATTCTGGTCAGGTCAACTGTGACTGGTTCTCCTTTGTTTTAGTAACAGTTTTGGAGCCTTTCCACTTTTCATTTCCCCTCCATTTCCTAATTGAAAGTTCACTGAAGAACAGCAGGACCTAATTGGGTCTTGTGTTATTCAGTGGACTTTCAAAGGACTGTGGTTTCCATCATTCCTGCCTTCATCTTCATATTTTTAACATTCATCTTTCGAACTTATGTCTTTTACATATTTCCCATCTTTTATCGTCCACTTTGCTATTCTACTCCTTTTTGCATTTTCCATGTACATTTTGGTCTCCCTCCTCTTTTCACTATATACCTCTCAACCTTTATAAATGTCCTTAGTTCATCTTTCTTCCACTATCATATCACTCACACTGTATTTCTTTTGCTGCAAATGTCAGTCTGTGGTTGCATATTAATGGTCTTTTTTGTTCAAGAATAATTACTGTATAATAGTACACTATATTAGTTGCAGAATTAATGTTCTGTATCAGATAGGGTACTTTGCCAGGTGACAGGGACTTTGCAGGGAAATCTAAGCAGCATTAGTTACAAGTTTTTACTTACTTTTTTTTTATATATATAATTTCAGAAGAAGGAGTCTGGGCCAGAGAAACTTGTAGAAAGGCGGATGAGTGCAAGAAAAGAATCGAATGATGATGAAGAAGAGGAAGAGGAAGAGGAGGAAGAACAGGAAATGGAGACGGACAATGACAACAGTAAAGATGTAAGTTTGCCTTTTTTTATAATTTGCCTAAAGATGATTCTTTTTTGAATGGTTTATCAAAGAATAGAGACTTAAGAAATTAAAATTTAAAAGCGTTCATGAAAACTGTGTTACACGTTAAGAATACCAGTCATTCTTAAAAGAAGAATAAATATTTTTAATAATTTTTTATGTGAGAAGGCATTTAATTATTCTGCCAACCTTTTTTTATACTGTAATAAATTTAGATGGAGAATGGAGAAGGTTCCTCCATGGCAGAGAGGAAGGACTTCCCTTGCATGGCCATATTCCAGGCAGTTTCAGCACTCTTCCCTGACAAGGGCTCTCCGGAAGAACTTAAGGAGAAGTAAGTTGGGGCTTATTATTTTTAATTAACTTTGAGGAGAATGAAGATGTGACAATATTTACACAAACTACTTTTTCCTATTATATGTGATCTTTCTGTGTGTTGTTTCATTATTATAATTCATTCTGTGTGAGTTTCTTCTTTATTATAATTCATAGTGTTTGCTCAGGCATGTACAGAACAAACCCCAAGCTTCTGCTGAATATTGTGCTTGTTTGTGAAGAAAAAAAAGAGGCAGCCAATGGAAAGATGGATAGTATAATGAGATAATTAAATACTGCTGAATGTTAGAAGATTGCAAAATGTGTACACATGAAAAATTAAGGCAAATGCAGCATGATATTTTTAAAATGACATTTTCATAAAATTAAGTTTTATATAGACTTACCAAGTAATTACGGAATTAGCTATGTACTTGGTAAGTTACTTATAGGAAAATGACATTTTCAAAATAAAATGAATTTTCAAGTAATAATAAACTGACTCAGTTTTATAGCTGGTGCTGTAATTACTGTACTCAGTAAGTAATTACATAGCTGATTCTGTAATTACTGTACTCAGTAAGTTACTTATATGAAAGTAGTATTGCAGCCTTGTGAATTTAGCTTTGTTTGAATCAGCATCGAGTATGTTTTTTTTTATGATCTACCTCGGTGCAATTGTACTTACATCAAGCTTTGTATAATTTAGTACTGTATTTAAATTTTAGGTTGCCTGCTACACCCCCATTAATCTTGAGAAATTACTTTGGATTTCTAGAATATTGCACATGAAATAAACATGAGGTTGAATGTGTGCATATGAGTTAAGGTTTTATAATTATTAGAAAATGATTTAATAAATTTGTAACTACAGACACCACCCTGCTTACAAACGAGTTATGTTCCAGACAGCCATTTGTATGTTGAATTATTCATGAGTTGGTTACTGTACTCTTCACACCTATTTAAATACAGAATAATATATAAAGTCAGTACAGTACTGTAAATCTTTTCATCCCAAAACTCAATACACTGTACATACAGTACTGTATTTTATAGAGTACTTTATTAATACCAATGATCATCAAGTTTGAACTTACAGGTGGCAAAGGGAAGCATTCTGGACACAAGTTTAATTTACAATCCCAGTTGTTCATATCTGAATGTTCATAAGTAGGACGGTGTCTGTATTAAACATTCGAGGTTTTTGGTTCACAATAAGCTTTTCATTTCAGGTACATAGAACTCACAGATCCCACTGCACTGCCACCAGAGTGCACACCTAATATAGATGGCCCAAATGCGGAGAGTGTCCCTCAAGAACAGACAATGCATTCGTTCCACACTTTGTTTTGCCGCAGGTGTTTCAAATACGACTGCTTCCTTCACCGTAAGTGCTTTGCTTATTTATTTTACTTTTGATTAATTTCGTCATTAAGCTGACTTTTTCTTTTTTACACAAGTTTAGAAACAATTTGTTACTAACTCTGTGTTTCCTATGTATGGAATTTGGGTACTTTTGTGAGTAGGATTAATGTGTGTATTTAATGTATGTAGGTTGTTAGCATACCCGTTGTGTAGGATTAAGTCATAAAATTAGTTTTTAATAACAAGCATCTATTGCTTCATGGAGGTGAGTTTCCAGTAGAGTGGAGTATGACGTTCAAGTTCTCTGATCTTCAAGTGTGACACGGCAGACTTGAAGAAGAGAGAACTGTGACGTCAACTAGAACAAAAAGCGCTGATAACCATAAGTCATGTTAACTTAGTATAATCAAGTTATGTTTTTTAAATTTGTTTTGGTTGGCCCCATTACTAAATTATTGTTATGGTTGTTATTAAGTATAAAATGTTTTTCCTTTGCTAAGTACTATATTAAGAAGAGCATATTGCAAATCACATGAAAAGCATTCCTTCAACGTATACATTTAGTAAAATGGTTTAGTCTAAGGTATTACAACTTGTTAAATTTTCATTCACAGAAATGGTTGGAAGTAGAAGTTTATGGTCTGAATTCATTGAATTTCCAAATTTTCATATTCAAATGTTTAGTAGTGTTTTTCATTCAAGTGTTTAGTTGTTGCACTGGAAAGACAGTAGCTTCTAGAGAAGTGATTTCTGAATTGATTATTTTTTATGAATTATTCTCCACTGCAAGTCCATCGTTTATTAATATGTTAATCTGTTAAGAAATCAGGATTGCATGTTGCATATCACAGGTCAGGCTTTGGACATGTAACAGTGAACTTTTCAACTCGATGATTTAAGTTGTGGTGATCTTACGGAGATAGGGGTGACTATTAATGTGGTAGTTGTAGACAGGGAATGTAAAGGAAAGAGTTTTGCTTAAGTTAGTGTTGATAATTATGGTTTTGACTCGCTCAGACTAGGGCTAGGGTCCGTTATTGTTGGTTCCTTTTACCCATAAACAAAAGAAGCCTCTTTATCTTGGCTCCTCAGTTTGATAAGTATGCTTTAATGCAAATGTATTGGGGACAAACAGCATTATATGCAGCACTCTTTTAACCTATGTGGCCACCTTTAAGGGTTACTGCTTTTCATGTGCATTGTGCAACACATTGTAGGTTGTAACAACTGAGTATTTTTGTGTGATTTCTCATCAGCCCACAGTTTGGTTGCTCTCAGTCAATCATTCTTTATCCATTCCCTTTGTTCACTTCTCACTTGGCTCCCGAGTTAATTTAAACTTCTAGCTCCAGCCTTCATCCTTCCTTTCACACTAAATTCCTAGGCTATTAAATGTTAGTACTGTGAGGAAAGGAGAATTAAATGGTATCAAATGAGAATATTTTTATAATACAACAATATGTTTTCCTTACTAACTAATTAATTGTAAGCTGCCTAAATTTGTGTAGAAGTATTGTAGTTGCACCAACCTTCTTAAGTTGAACAGAATGTTCCAACTACTCCAACTACCATCAGTCCCCTTCTGCTCTCCACCTGTCTTTTTCCTTTGTGCTCTTAGGGCATGAAGAGAACAAGTTTGGGGATGGAAGGAGGTCAATAAAAGCCTTGTATGATTAATTTTTTGTAAGGAAAACTTATTTTTGCATCATAAAAACATTGCTTGTTCATTGCAACCTATTAATCATGAAATGCCTGAACGGCATTTAAGTGGGAGCACTCAGCAGAGGAGGCAAGAGTCCATACGTACGAGTATACCCACCTGATGTGGCGCTGCATAACTGATTGGTGTGATGTCTTGAAGTTGCTAGAAAGTGGACAAGTTAAAGAGGAGAAGGTATTGTTCTTGGTGTCCCCACCTGTATATTTGTCTTGTGGCCACTATGGGTTCAAAGAAAAACTTATAGGCCCTTGTGGGTTACAGTCCTTTGGTAGAACTTTGAGGAGGTCATCTGCCCACAAGATAGAGGAGACAGGAGATATCCATGTCATGTTTGAATGCCATGGAGGTTTAGACTTTTTCAAACCTCATGGACTTGTATCCTTAGTTTGGTAAAACTGTCACCCAAGGCCCTTGAATAAGCAGTCAGGATGACTTGTCTGAGCGAGAAAGTCATGTTCTTGGAAACCGATTCCTTCTTGGCTCTGGTATTCAGAAATAGCCTTGGTGGGGAGTGGCAAATTTGTCTGGTACATTGCAGAAAGAGCCTAGAGGCTGAACCAGGTATAGAACTGGGTCCTCCCCAGAGGCTGCAATGTTCAAAATGCCTCTTGTTCAGAGTCTTTGTTGGACTTCGTCCATTTGCAATGATAGAGTGACTCCAGCTGATAAACAGAAGAACCATTAGCAGTGGCTGCTGTAATTGAGACATCAGACTTAATTCGTGTCTAGTCTGGGAAGACACTAGAAATGTTGGGAATTAATCTTGGCTGTTAATGAGTGATGTAGACATCAGAAGATGCCTCTCTTGCTCTTTACCTTTCATTTCCCGGGGCTGCCCAAAGTATAATGTTAGGTGTTAGGGAAAGAATGGCAGGCACTGCTTGAAGTAGGGGATAAGATAGGCTAGTTTTGAATTTCCAGACTAGAGAGTGAGATTTTAAGAAATGAGACTGCTTTTCCCAGACTAGCCAGCTGCTGAATCTTGGCATTAAGGTCACTGCAGTTTTTACCTGTGCCATCTTTTTGTCACACAAAATTGGACATAATTAGTTAGGTATTTTTGTGAGTTACTGACAGTTGCTAACTGGCAGGAAAGGGCCCTGAAAGCTACTAGCTCTTTCCTATCCTAGGAGGCATCGCAGAGTATCTGTCCAAGGCCAAAATGATTGTTTCCCTGGGTAGACTATCCATCTTAGTCTTAAGGATGGTAATAAACTACATAACAAGGATTAATCTTGGGATGAGAAATGTTGCCTTGGAGGAGCCCCTTTTTGTTTTCAGGAGATGAGCAGGTTGGAATGGAATATAAAATTTAGGCCACAGGCCAAGTGCTGGGACCTACGAGGACATTCATCACTGAAAGAGAAATTAAGAGTACAGTAAAAGGTTTTAAAGGTGTAACACAAGAAGAACCTCACATTTGCACTAGGAAACAATATTGTTAGGAGAGGGTGAAATGTAAGATGGAAGAATGGGAATGTGAACGGAGGTACTTTAAAAGGAATGAAAGGAGTTGCAACTAGGGCCTGCAGAGATGCAGCAATGAACCTAAAGTAATGCCTACAGTGCACTGCTGCACTGACAGCACTATCCCCCTGCAGGGCAGGTGAGCATTTTAAAGCTAGCTAACACCATGGACTCACCTTTTCCTATAAGTGACTGTTATCATCTAGGTTGATAACAGGTTGGATTCTTCTTTAACCGAAACTGCAGTGATGAACCTAGGAAGTATTCCTCATGGCAGCGCAGTAGCAGCAGGGTCTCATTAACTATCCCAGTCTCCTCTACAAAGAAGGTGACAGTGTTGATATCATGAGCTGCTGGTCACAGGCCTTCCACCCTTTGAGGATTCAGCAGGGTATTCAGGTGCTTTTTCATGAGAGGAGAAAGAAAGAGAGAAAGTACACCCCACTTCGGAAGTAAGAGAACAATGAGACCATTTCCCTAAGCCCTCAAATTCCTCCTTCAGGCCCTAGCTGCATCTACTTTATTAGCTTTGTAGACTGTCTTCTTTCTTCAGTCTTGCTGTCCAGCACCTCAGACTGTTACTTGAATACATTTGTGGGGTTTCTCTTGGTTTCACCCTTAGCTCCTTGTACCTCATCCCCTCTTTTCTGTAACTTTACCTCTCTGGTCAACCACTCTGACTTGCTTTTTTTACTGTCTAAAGCACAGCCTACCTTTCTGTTCAAACACTCTGACTCGCTTTTTTTTTTTTTACTGTCTTAAGCACTAAATGGCTGAAAGTGGTCCTGTGCTTGGCTTGACAACCTAAATTTCATAAATTACAAGTCATCTGGTCAGCTCATATTCGGAAACATTTGTGGTTGTGGGAGAGTTTGAAAGTGGAACCTTTGGGAGGTGTAGATAGTTGGAGTAGCTCACTGACTGTACTTTTTGGAGACAAATCCTCTTAACTTGGAGCTCCATAGTATTTCAGATCTACAAGGAGAACTTGGAGAAGTTCCGTGGTCTAGGCAAAGTTGACAGGAGGTTGGGACCCTGTCATCTGTCTCAGCCATCTCAACTGATTAATCAAGCACACGCCTTTCCAAGTGGAAAAAGTAGCATCAGCTTACCAATCCATCCGAAAAGGCAAAATTTTAGTACTGATTAGCTTAAAAGATACTTAGTTCCATGTTCATGTGCACCCAGGCTGTAGAACATGTCATATCATGCAGAGTTGGAAGACATGTTAGTTCAGTAGTACGTATTGACTATCCACTCCTCCAAAAGTTTCATCAAGGTTTTTGCACCATTAGCCGTATGTGTGAGCTGGAATGGGATAACAATCAGAAGATATCTTGTTTGGTGTTTGGTGATAGCATTCACTCCAGAGATCATTTGGCACCACCTTGAAAAGCCCCTTCAGTTATGTCAGGAACTGAGTCCAGTGGGAGAACTAGGACCCGGAACCAGCTGTTTGAGCTTTCTGTATTGGCATGGACATTGACACAGTGGAGGCTTTAGTTTGTCCAGCTGAGGACAGGATGGACATGTTAATACCAAGGTTGAAGGAGTTTTACAAAGTCAGTGTCCACGAGCATGCCTGTGAAAGCCCTTGTAGGTTACATGATCCCTCTGTAGAAAATATTCCCTTACAGCATTGGTTCTTGGAAGATACAGTTAAGCAGTTCTTGGTCAGTAGTTTTGCAGCCACAAAATTTACCCTCTTAAGGTCTTGGACAAATTGTCATCAGACCTATCGTGATGTCAGGATGCTAACAGTAAAAGAGGAGTAAAACTGGTTCCTCCTACTCTGGAAGTTCTCTTTTCAGATGCCTTCACAAAGAGGTGGGTTTCGATATGTTAGATTTTCAAGGCAACTGGCATCTGAAAGAGGCTGTCACATGAATTATTTAGAACTGTGAACTGTTTTTCTGCCCCTGAAAGCCTTCAAGCGACACTTCAGGCTGGGCAGTTGGAATTGTGCCTGACACAGCGACAAAGTTGGATACCTGAAGCCCCACAGCAACACAAGGTCAGAAAGCTTATGTCATTTAGCCATTGAGTTATTTACATAATAGAAGAACACAAGGGTGAATAGCTTTTCAAGATTTGTGGTGGTAATGGGTGTTTGGCTCTTGTTTCCTTTCAGTAATGTTTTTCCTAATTGACTGGAGTATGTGTCACTATTTGTGGATAGCTCAGGTACCACATTTGTTTCCAGATAACAGTCAGTGATCATAACCTATCTTCTTGAGATTTGGTCAGTGCCCTAATTAATGTACTTTGGCCCTCCACAGCTTTATGCTGACTATTCTGGCTTGAAGATACTTTCAAGTAGTTTCCTGTGGTGATTTATTTTTTTTATTTATTTAGTTCAGTTGTATGCCTTTCTTCTCTGTTATATCCTTTTTCCACATATGGTCATTGAATTGTTGGAAGGGTGTTGGGGAATTTCTTATGCTTTATGCCCATTCCAGATTGTATGCACAGTAAAAATACTATACTAATCATCATGATTATCCTAATAGACTGAGAGCTGATACTGATTTTGATTACTATTTAGGGAGTAGGAATTGCTTAATGTTCTGACAGTCTGAAGATTTATATTCTGTGATTTCAGTTTTATAAAGGATTGACAAAGATCAAGATATTTGCAGATTAGCTATGATTTTTCCTCAGCTGACTATTACCCAGTTACAGTCAATTATGTAATTTTTATCAGTTATTCATTGTTTAGAGATTGCTGGTCTTGATTATGAAATGAAATGCAATACATATGATTGAGTACAATATACTAATACTGCAGTACTATTATATTTTAATGCAATGCTCAAGTGTAACATTTTTGTAAACTGAGGCAGTGACTGGAGTTCTGAGGTCATGAAGAGCAGTTTTGTGAACAGAAAAACAGACATAAGTTGTATTTATATTTCTTCAATCATTTGCCTCTTTAGTTGTGTCATTAACACACAAAGTATGGGTTGAGAGTAATACAAATGTCAACTAAATTTAGCACCATTTTATTATATAGTATCAACAGAGAGTTGGTGAAACTACCTCTTTATTTCTGTTTGTTCAGTGTTTCACGGATATGTGTATGAAATATTCTCATAATTTTGACTTGTCTATAAGTTTGGTTAATGAGAAAATATCAAAAGCATTTTGCTTGCTGCTAATGGAACTGGTCTTTACAAGCTCAGTGCTCCTCAAATACAGTTGCAATGCATAATTCATTTTGTGGGAAGATTCATGATTATATTTGTATATGCTCTTAGACCTAATATTAAAGATGCTCAATTTTTATAGAGGATAATGAGTATATCAGTATTGTTGCTGAGTGTTTTATGATAAATATTTTCAATGGTACATGTCTTCTAAATTAATGTTTGGTATTTTTTTTTTCTATAATGCATAGAACCATGTGACATTTTCTGCATTTACCTTAGTGAGTGATTCAGTTTACTATGAAATCTTATTCATTATTCTTGTGTGACTCTTGGACATTAAGTGAATAAATGACATCAATTCGGCTCTTCTTTTCATAAAATTATGGAAAAAATGGTCATCATGACTTTCGGGCTTTCCAGGAGTAAGCAAAAACTGGACTTTAAAAAATAAAAAGAGAAACAAATACATTGTAGTAATCTACGAATTGGAACAAACAGTTACATCATCATTGAAAACTTTATGATCTCAAAGCTGTAGATTTGAGTAGAATTGGCCTAGAAAATTTGTCATGAGAATGACAACGGCACATTTCGCCAGATCCGAGCAGGACTCTTGGATAGCCTGGTTGTATGCAAGACAGATTTTTGGCGATGAATGGCGCACGTCTGACTGAAGAAAGTTGCATATACAATAAAAAGTTTTTTCGAATAGCAATTATTGGTGGAGAGAGAACCTTTCTTGTCTGACAGTGTCATCTTCCCAACAGCCACCAAGGGAAGCACCGAAGCCACAGGTAAGGCTGAGAATCAGTCTCAACCCAGAGCTGCGGCAGCCTCCAGACCCCACCTACTCCCTCACTTGTTCGCTCGCTCGCTCTCTCTATTTCTCCATCTGTGGAGACAACACCCTACTGATTGGAGGCTCATCGGTGTTTGATGACAATTGTACAAATTAAAAAGGGATTACAAGTAAAAAATGACATAGCTAGGCCAAGAGCAAGGTCTCAAGAAAGCACTCTGAGCAGCCATACTAAGCTGCCACTGCTTATTTATCAATCATGCGTCTTGCTTCCTAATAGTAACCTTATGCAAAATGCTCCGTTCATCTTTTAATTAATTTTCATATTGCTATCCTCTTGCATGTAATTAAGCTTCCAATTGTGGACTGTGGTGTTTAATGATCTAGTTGCTGATGGTGATGATTATAATGAATAATTTTATCCCAAATTATATTCATCCTGATTAGTAATTAATTTTTTTATTACTAAATGATTTTGAGTTGTCTTGAAATCTGGACTTGGATGCAAAGTGAAGCTAATTTTACTTTTTGCCAGTTTTGTTTGAAAATGGAGACATGATTTCAGCTGTAACTTTGCACTTTAAGAGTAATTGGCTTTATTTATGTTGAGGTTGGATTTGGTTTTTGTTAAGATGCATGACAGTGTCCACAATATTCGCTATATCTTGACACTGAAGTTGTATAGGTTGTTAGTAAGTGTTATGAATTGAGGAGTTATTTTAGGAAGGGTAAGTAAGGTTGTTAGGGAAAGTTGTAGCAGTATTTCAAGTGCTTTTACATTTCAGCAGTCATTAGTAAGCTAAGTAATGAGAAAATGTAATGGAAAACATTCATTCTTATTTTAATCATGCTGAAAACTACAAATGATTAAGGCAGTTAGTATTTAGAAAAGTAAAAATATTCCTAGTTTCCTATAACAGTGGTTGTGCTATTGTAGAGGTGAGTAACTTTGAAATGATAAAATCAAACCTTTATTTTACAAAAGCCGGACTGTTATTTATGAAATTAGATCATTCAGATACACTGTAATGGACTGCTGTTGTTCAGGAGAGGATCGTTTACTCAACAACAGCTATATTTTTCATTCTTTTTAAAGATAGGCTGTAAGATGACTAGAAGAATTGTAATATATATTGTTGTCTGGAGGAAGTTGTTTTAGAGTGTGTGCTACACTTACCAGATCAGCCCATGATTCTATTTTACTGAGGACTTGCTTGGTTTTGTCTCAGCTTTTGTGTGAATTCACACTGCTTTACCTCTCATAAGGTTTATGGTGTTCAACAGTATAATTAATATATTTTCTATTGATCCTGCATTTGGTCCTCAGTTATGTCTTGCTCATGGTTACAATAGTATTTGTGTTTTGAAAAATTATACAATTTTTTAGAAATTCTTTAAACTTTCCCATAAGATATGTACTGTAAGTTTGCTTTTTTGTGGCATTGCATTGATTACAACATTAAATTTTCAAGTTCTCATTCTCCCTTCATTTTAGTCTCAGAATTATATAAACAGAATTCATTTTGCCTTGTAATGAAGAACTTGTTTTATCCCAACCCATCAGTTATATAATTGCCACATTGATAGTCTAGATTGTCCATAGACCTCAGTGTTTTGTATGATACACAGTAATAGTAACGGCTGTCTGTCGATATGTGCCCAGCAACCTGTTAGTATTCATCAGTCACTCACCTCACATTTTGTGAGTCTTCAGCCTTGTTAACAGCTGTATCCAGAATTCCCTGCTGATTTGCAGTACAGTATTGCATTTTTCCAGCATTAGTCTTCTCATTATTTCGTTAACTAATATATTTTTTCATCTGCATTCCCTTTTACTCTCTTTGTTAAGTGATGAAAGTGGAATTTTAGCACCTTAGCAGTTACCTGCATTGCCAAGGTTTTCTTAAGGTCTGCCAGTATTTTGGTTATGGAATCACTTTTGTTTCATTGTTAGCAATATTCCACCGATTTTTTAATTCTTTGTGGTTTTATATGTAAAATTTGGAAGATGTGGATCTCATTGAATTTCAGAAGATTTTACTGTTCTTATACGGAAACAAAACATAATCAAGAGAAAGAGTTAAGGGAAGTTTATTTCAGAAGCTGTACTTTAGGTGGCAAACAGTTTTGAACACATTGATGATTTTTGTGTAAATTTGTATTTGTGTTACTTTGCTCTATCTGCAGTTTTTGGGGCAGTCTTTTTAGCATTTCTGATCTGTTTTGCATACACTAGGGAGAGTGTTTTCATGGAT
The DNA here is from genome assembly GCF_040412425.1 of Macrobrachium rosenbergii. Taxonomy (NCBI): domain Eukaryota; kingdom Metazoa; phylum Arthropoda; class Malacostraca; order Decapoda; family Palaemonidae; genus Macrobrachium; species Macrobrachium rosenbergii. Next base: position 87,494,169 of record NC_089795.1, on the reverse strand, counting down.
TAAAATTAATATGTAGTAGTTCATTAGACTTGACTGAAGTGTGTAATTGTTATCCAGTCATTTAAATTTTACTATTCCTCTGGGGTCTGTTTACTGCATATAATTGTCAGCTTGTAATTTTCCAATTTGATCTAATTAGTGATACGTACTACTGATTCCTGTATATTATAACTTTTTTTGTTGTTAGTGATATATGGTATTCTGTATTGTTAGTTGTAAATGACAGTGGTCCCCTTCCCTGGTGTGGTTTTTGTGGTCTTAGTGGGCATGCACATTTTTGGAGTAGGGTTTTGTCTTATTGACATGCCTCACCAAACTCTTGAAAGGCCTTCCAGGTAGGTCCTGTCATGCCTTTGTGTTACCTTTTGACTGGACCCTCATCTCTTGTGCAGCAGCTGCTCTGGTCAGGTGTGTTTGCCCAGTCTTACCTGTGAGTGGTTTCACTATGCTAAGAAAGATACCTATAAGTCCAGATGGTCTAAGAGTGCTGCTGTGGATGTGTCCGCTTCATTTACACCTGAGTTCTCCACGCCCAAAATTGGCGGTGAAGTTGTTCAGTTTTGGTAGTGGTGAAGAAGCACCAGTCTTCTGATGATGTTGCAGTATAGTCCAGCACCAATCACTTTGCTCACTTTGCCCTCTCTCATGCAGCCCACAGTTCTACTTTTGTGCTTCTTGCCTGCTTGGCCTGCTCCTTCCTGGCCTGCAGCCCGTTATGACCAGTCCACACCTGCCTTGCCTGCTCTTCTGTGCCTGCAGCTCACCCTTCATGCTCACTCTCTCGGATGCTGACAACCTTCTCATCCTGCTACTCATCCAGATGATGTGTTCCTATCCCAGGGATGATTTGTACCAGTCCCTTTTGAAAGAATGCCCTGTTCTCTTCCAAGATAGACTTAATAAAAAAGCAGTGAAGGCAGTTAATAAATGTGATTCTATTTGCTATGTCATTGTCTGCAATGCCTTCTTCTATAGCTGTAACTGAGCCTTAAGCAGTGATCATTCCTTCGATAGTGGATGCACTCCCAGTAGTGACTGTTCTCTTTCCAGTAACTGCACCAGCAGTTGTAACTGTCCCATTACGTAGGTTTGAGGACATACCTCCCCAAGGTCTTCTCAGGGTCTGATTCCAGTTGCAAACTTAGAAGTACAAGTAGCCCCTTCACAGAAATTTCAAAGAATGTTTTCTTTTCAGAGTCGGCATCATCAGCTTATGCCAAAACCAGGACCACTTTGCACCAGCAGTAAGAACCACACTTGCAATGGAGATGATAATGGCCACTGTCGCTGGCAAGGTTACTGCAGTAGGAATAAGTTTGCTTTTTGTATTGAGGGTTGTCAAGCATAAATGGCTTGATTCCTATTTCTCTTGACTGGCTATTGTGGAGGGCCAAGTTTTGCCCTTGTTGGAAGATGTTTAGGGTCTTTCATCTCCCATTCTGTATAACTGTCATCATCAGTTCATTCTGTCCTTTATGACTGGCAAGTTTGTTGCCTTGAGAAGCCTGAAGAGTTTCTTGCTTGACTCTTATGGGTTCTTTCTCACTATAAACAACTTTCTAAAGTTATGAGAGCCTTGGTACATAGCTCATAACAGTTCCCTGGTGTTTGTCTGGATCCTGCAAGCATATGCAAACACTCTGTGACCTCCAGCAAGTCAGTTTCCCTCCTCTGTCAAGTCAGTTTCCCTCCTAGATTGTAATTTTTGCAAGTATTTGATTGATGGGTTAAGGTAAAACCAAGTGAGGTTTTGTATTGCAAAACTGTTTTTGTCATACAGACTCATTAATCATATAATGACTTTATTCCTCCCAACCCACATATCTCACAGCCTCATTTGCAAACTTTACAAAATATGTGTTGGGTGATTGATGAATGCCTGAGGTGCCAAAATATGGGGTGGGTGATTGATGAATGCCTGCGGTGCCAAAATATGAGGTTGGTGATTGATGAATGCCTGAAGTGCTAAGTGGTGCATGCATTAACCTACCATACTACTGCTGTCTTGTTAGACAAAAAACTGTTAACATGGGGACATTCAAAAATGCAAATGTGGCCAAATGTATGTTTGATGGCGTATTATGAAAAGAAACGTTTTGTGCTATAAATTATTTATTCAGTATTTCTATGTTTACACACATTCTTTGTGCCAGTTTTCGTCTCCTTGTTCTTCTGGTGCTGTTCTAGCACTGCTCTTCTGGTACTGCCTTCCATTGGTTTTGGATCTTGACTCGTTCTATTATACATCTTGAAATGTGCATTTTATCCAGGAGTTAACATTTTTATTTGTGAAGTTCTTACATTTATGTGTTTTACCTCCCTACATTGTGAACTTTAATGTGAGGAGAATAGTAGATGTGATGGGTATATGAGATGGGTGCTGGACAATTTGTGGACCAAGCGTCTCTTCAGTGGCTGACAGACAGACAAAGTAATGAATGATTGATTGTAGTATGGAGTGCCATTAACCTTGAATAGGAATCGAACTGGTTCGTGTAAAGTTACTAAGCTAGGACTTCTGACAGAAGGTGGCGCCAGCGGGCTTCCTCCCTTAGACTTCCGGCATTTGTAGGATGTTTATGCAAGACAGTATTGTCACTAGCTAAAGACAGTGAAACAAAATGCATCAGGCACAGTTGGAGGGTGAGATGAAAATATTGGACTGAAGGGTATAGAATAAGGAATGGAAATGTGATAAAATACAGTAATGGGCAGATGGATCACAAAGATCCATTGTTTGTTAAAGATGACATAATTATGCTAAACATTAATAAAGAAGCAAATAACAGACAGCCAATGTTTGCCCTGTTAGGTGATTGGTAAATTCATAGTCAAATATTGGCCAGTTGCATGGGTGTAAGTTATTGATACGACTGGTGGGTGGCTGTCAATGTCGTAATTAGGAAAGTCTTAGTTATTATACTCTTAAATACCCAGGACTATTTAATTACTGAAAGTATCTTAAATATTTTGAACCCTCATGAATGATCATACTAGCAGACTGGTATCAACATCAGAATGAGTTAGAGTGTTTTAACGCTGGCTTGGTTTTGAAATTAGATGGAAAAAGGATGGGCTTTAATTTTTAATTAAGTCCTTGCTCAAAACTGCAATTGTAACATCCAAAAAACATTATTTGGAATTGTGTCTGAGGTGTTAAAAAGAAAACAAGTTACAGTAAGTTTGTTCTTTTAGAGAAATTCAGGGAAGATGTTCAAGACTGAAATAACCACGTTGTCATTTTTTTTATATCTTTTTATCTTATTAAATTTGTTGGCTCTTTACTTTGAATGTGATACTAAGTTTGTCTTCCCTAATCAAGCTGTCATCAGGCATTATTTGTGTGATAGAAACTTATAGAATCTCATAAGTGTCCTCACAAGGAAAAATAAAGTTAACAGCTCTAACCTACTTTAGATCATGGGAGAGATACAATTGCAAGGATTACTGCAAATTCAAAATGGTATTGAAAGAAAGGCAGATTACCAGTGAATTTCGGTTAACTACTTGTGTGGCTAGGACCATGAGGCTTATTAGAACAGTTTTCAAGTTCTTTCCTGTTAATGATGTCTTGGTAACGCCTGTTTAAAAGCAGCAGGTGTTGACCGTCATGTTTCCTCATAGCATATTCAGCAAATATAATTATAAGAACAGGTGGACATTGGAAAGTGACATGAGTGACTATAGAGTCCTGTTTTGGATCTCTGCTTATGCTCACTGCTTACCTGCTTCACCCACAGGTAAGCACTAGAAGTGACAAAGAAGAATAACAGTCTGCTGAATTTTGTCATCTGCTGTTCGATGTAGAGACATCTCTTTCTTAGCTAGTACCATGTGATTTGAATCTATGCTATAAAAGTTTGGAGCAAATAAAAGAATGCATTGATCATCAGTGCAAAGGCTTTAGCAGTAGATGTCCTACATGCATCCAGTGCTGTCCCACTCTGGGTAGTTGGTTCTTTCAGTGAATAGACATTTATAACTTCTTGTTACGGTTTAGAGTTGTCCCTGAGAATTTGTATGGAAGTCTATTAAAACCATAAAGAAAAGTTGTTCACACTTCAAAGGGTACATCATGACAGGTAGAAATTTAATTCCTTATTCCTTTATTGGAGCCTAAAGTATTGGGTAGGTCATAACTAAGCCAATGGGATGAACACTCATGATATTGCAGACTGGTAGCCATTAATTATGAAATTGAAAATTTCTCTTCCATTAATAAGAAAAAAAAGTTTGACATTGAAATAATGGAGAAAGTAGCGATGTCTTTCTTCCTAAACGACACCTGTACAAGGTTGCCCATTTATCACCATCGTCATCATTAATATTTTTTGTCAAATATGCCTGTTTTAGTATTGGATGTGAAGTGAGTTCTCACCTCTTTATATGCACAAGAAAGCTAATGGCAAGAAGATAAAGGAGAAAGGTTGTTATAGTGTAGGGACAGACATTGGATGAGGTAAAGCATTTTGGTTGCCTTTGTAGTGCAAGAGATTGTAAAGCAGATATTTAGTTGGCCATATGGAAAAGAGTAGCAATAACCCAGGCCAGGTGGGAAGAGATTGTTATTTGCTATTGATAAGCTAAAGTTCATTATCTTCTCATTAAAATAAAAATTATGATGCATGATTAAGATGTATACTTTGTGTAGTAGAGGCATGAGAACTTAAGAAATATTGTAAAATATTTAATTATAAAATTTCAAGAAAATGTTGTGAAGAACATTAGTTAAAACTTAAACTAATAGTAATAATAAAAATGATAATGAAAGGTCTGCAGTTAAAAAAATCTTCATCCAGTTAGTGACTGCTACCTTAAAAACCCTGTACAGCACTAGTTAGGTGGTATTGTGCAATTCTCATAGACTTTTTTCTCACATGATCAGTATCTTTGTATGTTAAGTTTCTGCTGAATGCCATTGATTAGAAGTTCAGCAGACAGTATTAAAGAGAAATACAATATTTTGATTAATGTTATGAAGGTACACAGAACCACAAACAGGTTTTATTTGTAGGAGACATTTCTGATTGAAGTTCATGTCTTGTGGTATTAGCTCAGAATTCTCAAGTATTTCTAAATGCATTACTTTAAAATATGTTTAGCTCACTTTTTGTTCCAGTAGTAGGCTTGGATTTATTGATTCTTCAGTAGTTAAAGGTTTAGATGTGTACAGTAATATATGTATGTTTAATGTATTTGAATGATGTAAATTACTGTTGAACTTTCTTACATTTTATACATGAATGTAAAAATTTTTAACAAGTAGTTGTATCATGTCAAATTGCTTTATGTTAAGCTTTTTTAATAAGTTATTCAAAGCATCAAGTACAATACTCATGATTCACTGTGTTTGTTTATAAAAGAAAAAGTATTTGTTCATAAGATCTTAAGGAAATGAAACAGCTGTGTAAATGAGAAGTAACTTATGTATCTGGGTTTGACGTGTTTATCCCCTTCACCACAAACCATTATTTATAAACAGCCCTTTTCGTGCTTCACGAATAGTCCCAGATGTTTATGTATCTGTTTAAAGAAAGAAAGAGAACAGCTTTTAGCTGGTATTTTTCATGTGTGGTCTGATCCCGTCGCCTTTTCTTTTGTAACAGTCAGAATCAACGTACAATTAGTTTGCTTACAGCAGATTGCTAGGAATTCATGTGAGTACTCCCTGCCTTTTTTTGTTGGTTTTGATAAATGAACAAGAGGTATTGTGTGAAAATTGCATTTTAAAATTTTTTTAGTCCATAGTGACAATTAGGAGACTATAGTTTCCATATGGTTATCCATCCAACTGTCAAATAGTCTGTCACAGTAACTATACAGTTGAAAGGATATCAGCCAGACTTGGTACAAAGGCAGACTATCCTGCACAAAATTGTGTAAAGAAAGATTGTCCTTCAGTGTGTCTGTCACAGTTCTTCCTACTTAGTTGGAAGGATTTCACTCAATTTTGGTGCAAAGATAGGCAGGCAGTTATGTATAGCTGTGTCTGAAGGGAGGTTGTTTACTATTCTTCCTGCCAAACTTTGTGTAGTCACAGCACTTTCTGCATTTGAAGGGATGTCAGTCAAGTTTTTTTTTTTTGATTACAAAAGTCACACTTTGCATAAATGTGTGCAAAGGGAGATCGTCTGTCTTGTCGATACATCAGCATCCATAAATGTTAATGGAGATTGTCTGTCTGTTGCACTGAAGTGTTTTTAAACAAGGATATGCCCCCAAAATTTGGATTAATGTTTGAATCCAGACTCAGACAAAAATAATTGCAGTATATTCTTTTCATTGCAATTCCTCCTACATGATTGAGGGATTTCAGTCCAACTTTCCACAAAGAGAATCATTCATAGATATGCATGAAAAGAGGTTGTTCATTTGACTCTTTGTCAGTATGCTGGCCATACTTTCCTTGTCATTGCAGTATTCTTTGGCAGTTTTTGTGACCTTGAATTAAGTTTGGGAATAATACCCTTCTTGTGTAAGATAACAAATAGGAACTGGAGGTCAGTAAGTGTCCTGTTGTTTTCCATGGTTTGGAGGTCAGTAAGTACAGCACTATCCTGTTTGCTGATTTTATCGAGGAGACATTTTCCAGGTACCTAGGAACAACCCATGTGCCTCTCCATCACGTATCTTTTACCGAGGATGTAAGGAACCATCTCCTTTTCCATGCCAGAACATGGGATACATGGAGGACCGAGGAATTCAGCGGCAGTATGCCTGGATTTTCCTTTTCTCAGAAGTATCAGAATACCTCATTGTGGTTCCCTAATCTGTAATTTGCTTTCTTCACCACCTCACCATCTGTAAGACAATGACCCCATTGGGTAATTTGATGTTGCACTACCCTGAATTGGTAATTTCTGTCTTCTACTACTTATGTCTCTCTTGTCAGAACCCTGTGGCAGTACAGGTCTCTCATCCTATGGCATTCCTTGGCAGGTTTAAAGCTGAAGGTGGACGTAGTAACTTGAGTACTTGGTGTTAATATCTTCAAAATACTTTTACCTATATCTCTGTATCCCAAACGTAGCTCCTTGTATATCTTGAGAGAGCTAGATCCCTGAGGTCCCACTGAGATATGTGCAAAGTACAAAGTAGTATGTTTGTGGTTTAGAAAGTATAACTTTTCCAAAGTTTGTTTCCTTTTGAACCTATAAATATGAGTTTCTCCTTTCAAACCCCCTCATAATTCATCACAGCATATGGATTGGACATTAAAAAGAATGATTCTGAATGCTGTCTGAGACTGGCCAACTACCCACACATCCGTGCTATTTGACTAACTGCCAGTCTCTTAATTTCTTTGAACAGGGTCTGAAGCATCCAGGACTATTTGTGACACACAAAAAGGGCTAATTTGAGTAATGGTTTAGTGAAGAAAATTTATATTGTAAAAAACATTATAATACTCTTCATTGCAACTGATTTTAACTACAAGAAAGGTAGTCATATTCAGATTTAAATCTTAAGGTAAGTTTGTTTTACATGTTTTTGTCATGTATGTGTTTGGATTGTTACCTTAACATGTATAAAAATAATTTTTAAGTAAGAAAATTCATAAATCTTAATTTTTTATATTTGCTACTGCTTTACACTCTCAAGATAGTACACTGAGAGTCAAAAGGAAATTCTTGAAAATTACTGAAGCATTTGGCAATCAATATTTTAAGCTTTAAAATACCTTGATTGGACAAGGCAGTCAGTGCTAACTGCTGATCAGTTTGACTGTTACCGCAACTGTTGCTTTATATTAGTTTTTCTTTTGAAATTCTGAAGAGACCAGATCATCCTAATCTTCTGGTACCCGTTACACTCAAGCGTACACATCAGACCAGTCATTCTTCTTTCTTCTGAGCTAAATGTAACTTTTGTATGTAGCACATTATGGCAAGAATTTTGAATTTGGTATTATATTACACTGTGACAGTATGATTCTGATGGGGGTTTGAACATTCGCTTAGGCCTTTTTGGGAAGTCTGTGAAGATCTGCCACATTTCCATGTTATACTTCCATTATTTTTCCATCGGAAACAGTTTACTTGACAGTTGCAAGTATGTGATCTTTGGCTGGTATTTGACCTGTTGAACCAAAGTAGTAGTCTCTTACTGCATCTGTGCCTGGATCAGAATTTTCCTTGATTGATGTCAAGACCTTTTAGCAGTTTATTAGTAGTAACCTTTAACAATTGGTACATGTGGTATCATCACATGTTTATAGACTGGTAGGATGTTGACCAGTATATCGTCACCCATCATCAGTTGCTCTATTTCTTTCTCGCCGTAGTATGAATGTGATTTTAAAGATATATGCTTCTTGACTTTTCTTTAGTCCAGATGAATTATTTTGAAGGCTTTTATGGCCTCTCTTAGATCTGCTTGGTTGTCTCTCCTCTTTGGAGAACCTTACAATTGTTCTTTCCAAATTCTTCCGGCATTTTATCATTTAGAATCCAGCTTCATGTGTGGTATTCATTACATACCCTTGAAATAACTAGGTGGCAACTTGATCTGACGGATCTGATTACCAATACTTGAATATACAGTCAAACCTAGACATGATAATTCTGATGTCTTGTAGACAGAAGAATCAGATTAGCTAAGAATGATTGGTCACACATGTCTATGACCCATTGGTACATAGTAACTATCCACCACAGTGCTTCATGTCTCAAGACTGCAAACATCAGAGCAAAAATACTTCAGACTCTGTTTTGGAAGTTAGAGCTTACTAATTCACTTTTAATTTGGGATTCATTCCTTTCAGTTGTCACCATAAGTCTTGCTCTTTTATTTTTTTTTTTTTTATTTAAAGTTTGTGATTGATATGTGTTAACTCGGAGGTAGTGTCTTTGCATGCTTTATGTAAGTGTTCCAGCTTATTTTTTGCCATATTAGATCTTGTCTTTCCTGGTTTTGTATAGTGCTTAATTCAGTTATTTTTTTGATTTATGACTTGATTGTTCAAATAGATTCCACATGAGATAGATTAGCATTTTATGTTGGTTAAATGCCACACAAGCTGGTTGTCAATTAAGAGTAAATTATTAGTACATTTTGTATTGATTTTTATTTTTTCCCAGATGTTTACGTCTTGCTCTAGTTCCCCTAATTGGTATGTGTAATGTTTGCTGGTTTTCAGAAGTGAAGTACATGTGTTGTGTTCATGCTTATATTGATACTGTATGCTGATTAGTGTATGCTTCTTGTTGAGAGTTTGTGTTGCACATGTGGTGTTGTGTGGTGCACTTTACACAGTTGACATTTTTTTTGAGGGGTCCAAAATTAGTCTGTGGTAAAACTCATTTAACACACTTAGTTCTGGCTTACTTTGTATGAGCTTATAGATAATTTTTTGCTTGCTGTAAATTTATTTTTCAAGATACATTGCTTAATTTGGTTTCATGTTAAAGCTGAATAACTGTACTTTCGTAGTAGGGTTAGAATGTGACAATGACTGTAAGGAGGATCCTTGGTGCCTCAGCATCCAGGTTTCATGCTACACCTTCCAGGAGTTGTCACCCATCTTCCTACTGTTAGGGAAGCACACCCAGGAGTCTCCCTTGTAGGTTGGTCCAGTCACCACACAAACTGCTTTGAGAGGCCTCTTTCTTGCAACTTACAATGGAGATTGTCTTCTTGTTTTTAGCTGTGAGGTGTGCGAGTGAGTTGCATTAACTGTCTAGCAGTGTCTTACACAACTAAGGTTTTTCATCTCAAGAGATCTTAACACCTAGGAGATGATGACTTGATGCTCTCCCTGTCAGTGCATCACATCTCTAAAAATAGTGTGTCTTACTGGATGAGGCAGGCTATCTATCATGCATATTTAGATGTTTCAGGATAAGAGGCTGGCCAAGTAAGAGTAACTTGATATGAGATCAGGGCCCTCTCAGCTTCTGTAGTCTTCGAGAGAAACATTGAAATTGTTGCCATCACGAAGACAGGTACCTAGAGATTTCAGTCAATCTTGGTCATTTTACCTTCAGGGTATCATGCTCAAGTGGATGGTATTGTATACTTTAGGGAACTGTTAGCCCAAGCAGGACATGATTTGCCTTTGATTAGATGCCTCCTAACCTATGGTATCCTCAAATGCTCAGGTGGATCCATTGGATAAGCAAAGTCAGGGGCCCTTAGACTGTTTGACCTTGACCTCCATACTAGTTTGATATAAACAAATCAAGTTTTTATCAAAACATTTTTCATACAAACAAATCAATTATATACAAACAGCCAATCTCTCATCCCAGAGTTCTTGCTTTTCATCTGAAACAGCAAACAGAGTGGATAGCTATTCCCTGTCTGTGGGTCATAGGCATGTATGTAAGAATATTTGCTTCTACCGTATCATATTTCCTAAACTCATTTATTCTAATGGTTTTATGCTAATTTAGTTTTTTAGACATGCATACATTGATAAAGATCTTAAATGGAAAGGAGTGTAAAATGAGAGTTTAGCTTAGGTTAGACATTATATGTAAATACTGTTAGCTATGGGATGACCTAAAGTTAGACATTTTATGTAAACACTGTTAGCTATGAGATGACCTGGAAATATTGGTGTAGACTGTATTTTAGAGTCTTTGTTTTTACTAGATTTTTTTTCTACTTATAAAAATGCCAAAGTCCTCAAGTATCTGTTAAGTTGAGGGACTATTGTATTTCAGTTGGGCTACAGTTTTGATATATTTTTCCTATTGCCATGCACTGTATTCTTATAATAATTGCCATATTTGTCATCGTAGACTCACCACTTTCATGAGGAAATAAATTTTATAAAAAATGAAACATAAAGCACTAAATTATTGATGACGATAAGATTGTTATAGTATATTTTATTTGGAAACACTGAATCTACCAAGGCAGATGGAGAAGGACAACACTGTCTCTTTCGGAATGAAAATGTCAGTAAAACCCCAAAATCTGTTTTAATAAAGGAAAATACGGATATGTTTTAAAGAACCTTAATATTGAGTTCTTGTGTGCAAGAGGAATGTACTTTGAGTCAGTGATCGTAATTTAAGTGTAGTTTTCAGTGAACATGATCTTGGATAACTCACAAGATGGTCTGGTTCAGTCATTTTTTGGGAACGTTCTAGCTTTTTGCTGTGGAACAAATATTTTGAGAATTGTAAATGATAATTCGGTGACCTCAATAGTTATTTTATACTTAGCTAAACCCTGATTATCATTTGATAGTAATTATGGTTACGTACTGCCTGTTAGGGGAAAGAGTTTTGCCAGTATGGTTATAATCAGTGATCATAGATGACGAAGGTAAGATTCTGAAAAAGGTTTGGTGTGAAAGCTTTGTAATCATTAGCTATAGTTTAGCTGTGGTCTAGTATGGTGCAATATTTTAGACATGCAGCTTTTAATGACGTTGCGTTCTTCCTAGAAATGTGTCTCTGCCTTCTCAGGTCTTGCCACATCTCACCCTCGTCCACATGGTGGCAAACGCAAGAGCCCAGAACTTAGGCCCCTTTCTGAACCTTGTTCCCCTTACTGTTATTTACATCTGGTAAGCGTGTGTGCTTTGTTTTGACATTTTAGTGTTTGTCTTTATTTGCTCTAGTGTTTATTATTTATTATCCTTTTATATGATGGTAAACAAATTGTGATTGCATTATCTAAGATTATCTTTATTGCTGTTGGTAAATGTCAGTATTTATTAGCAACTGAAGCTTGAAGCTCTTCTTCGACGTCAAGTGATTAAATGCTTAAATTGAAACACCTGTTGATTCATGAAAATATCTATTAGTCAAATAATAGTTTTTAATTTTTTTTATTCCCAGTAGTATTTTAATTTACACAGTAAGAACCATGCCTTAAAAATCACTACTTACTTGTTCATACTATCTCCACCTCCCTTTATTGACTTTGAAATCTGTTACTGTTCTCTTGCAGCCTGATGCCAAAGAGAAGTTTGTCATAGCATCCTCATCTTGTTTGTCTGACAAACTGAAAGAAGATAACGAGTCATCCAATGATGCTAAGCCAAGAAAAATTCGCAAGCACGCCTCTGTAGACTCAGGAAACGAAGCCAGTTCAGAGGACAGCAATGACAGTATCAGAATGAGCAGCAGAAAGGGCAGTGACAAACTTACAAATGGATGTAAGACAGAATTTTTTAATTAAAATTTTTAAATTAAAATTTTTATTTTGCAGAATAATGTTTTTTAAGAATTGATTTTATTGGTTTAAAGGAAATTACAAGGCTTATGTACATGTTTGGGCTAAAAGAGTAGTGTATGGTGCCCGTTGTTGCTGGTTATAAATGCTGTAGCCCAATATATAAACTTTCACCCATTACAGTAATCATAAGACCATGCATCCATCCGATCATAGTACTTAATTTTTTTTAGTGAAATAATTCACATAAATATATGTCTACTGTACATTAGCTTACTGTTCTGATTTTCATGAGATTAGATTAATATCTTGATCAGAAAAGCCCTGTTGAATCTGTCCAAATATGAAATATTATATTTGAACATTTTTCCAGGTGTTGATTTTGAAGGCAAAACACTTGCCAACAATACAAACGGAAATCTCGTCAATGTTCACAACAAGCGCATTCTTGGAAGTGATACCGAAACCATCCGGGCAAATAATAAGTATGTTTACACCAAACCCATGAGCATGGATACTATTGCTTGGAAATTAGCTGATGGCGATGATCCATGCAATCTCAGCACTTGGTTGGGCTCAGAGGCGTCAATGTTCCGCGTCTTACATAAAGTGTTCTTGAACAATTACTGTGCTATATCCCAGGCCATCCTGACAAAGACGTGCCAACAGGTAAATAAATATAGTTGTGTAACTTTTGTCATTGTACGAAGATGGTAATTATTATAAAGGTATTTAATTAAAGAATGTATTGCCTAATAAATTCAAAGGTAAGACTACTATCCACTGAATCAGTACTTGCTTTCCTCATGTAGCTTAGATATTTGTTAGTAGTTTATAGTATGTTGCCTTCATGCAATATATATATTCTTTGAAGCCTTGAGGTTTTAAATGACATGAGATTGTTCATTTCACTTGTGATAAAAAGGAAATTTCACAAAAATTAATTATTGTTTGTAAGTGTAGATTTTAAATTTTTTCTCATTTTTTCATTTGCAGGTATATTATTTTGCTCAGAAAGAAGCCACTGATTTACCAGCGGTTGCCAATGTCAAAGACAACACACCGCCTAGGAAGAAGAAAAAGAAACATCGACTGTGGTCGATGCATTGTCGTAAAATCCAGGTACTGTCTGATCAGAGTTTTTTACGGGACTGTTGTAAATATTTTGTTCACGCCTTTCAGTGAATGATGACAAATTAGTTGGTATGATATGCCATTACTGCTTATTTCTATGTCTTATTCACTTTTTTTATTGTTTTCCCAGCTCAAGAAAGATTCATCAAGCAATCATGTATATAATTATTCACCATGTGATCACCCTAATCAGCCATGTGACCAAAACTGTGGTTGTGTCATGACACAGAATTTCTGCGAAAAATTTTGCAACTGCAGCCCAGACTGTAAGTTGATTATGCTTTTGTCTGTGTCTGTAAACCTGTACGTAAACTTAATTGCAAGTTTTGACTGAGTTAAATTTGATCATTATGACATTTGAATATAATTTACTTTTAGTGGAGTCGTAGACGTTAAGGTTGTCCCAAGTCAGATATGAATACTCTGCAAATAGATTCAGCTGCACTAATGTGAAAGATTTTTCAAGGAGAAATGGTCCTTGTCAATATCCATCTTGAAGGGAGTGTTAGAGGGCACGGGAAGTGCATGATTAATATGTTTGCCATATAAGGAGTAAAGGCAGTACTCTAAGGATAATGGGACTCTCTGTGCCAGAATCTTGGGAATGAAATGATGAAGAGGATGGGTATTGTGTCCACCTCACACCAAGCTTGCACCATTCGTATACAGTAACCACTTCCCAAATTGTAACTTCTTTGCTTCCTTACTACTCGCTGGCTTCATTTTACTCACATTGTTTTTCATTCCTCTTACTCTTCCACTCTTCCATGCTGTAAAAGTTTGAGACCTCTTCCTGTGATTCAGTTGTTTCCCTACCATCCTTCTCTGGGGTTCATGAAATACAAATGACGAGATTCAATTTCACTCACTTGATAATTTTTATGTACAGTGTTTGATATTAATGTTCCAAGGAAATCATATGTAACAGGAAGAATAATTGTCAGCTATATATATATTCTGATTTCCTTTTTTTAAATTTTTTTCAGGCCAAAATCGGTTTCCTGGCTGTCGCTGCAAAGCGTCTTGCAACACAAAACAGTGCCCTTGCTTTCTGGCTGTTCGTGAGTGTGATCCGGATCTCTGTGTTACTTGTGGAGCTCATGAATTTTCGGTCAACAAGATTACTTGTAAAAATGTGTCTGTACAGCGTGGTTTACGTAAGTTTACAAACAGTGTTGCAGGTTTCTGCCATTCTTAGAAGTTGTGTAAGCTTTTTGATATTGTTTTATAGTTTTTATTAGTTAAAATTTTGTCAATTCTTACAATCATAATGATAGTGTTAGTAAATCTCTCTCTCTCTCTCTCTCTCTCTCTCTCTCTCTCTCTCTCTCTCTCTCTCTCTCTCTCTCTCTCTCTCTCTCAATTGAAGAAGGAAGAGAGCTTAATGCATGTTTACCCTTGTAGCAGAAAGAAATGCTGCTGTGTTAACAAGAGACCTTTCAAATTCAGGATTCAGTGTCATGTCTTAGCACTAACTCTGATCGTTTCTTTGATGTGTTACTAAATCAGACAGCAGTATTACTTCCTATAGTAATGATTTGACATCAGGTTAGTGAAATATTTATGTTTCTTTTTCAGACAAACATTTATTAATGGCACCGTCAGATGTCGCAGGATGGGGAATATATCTCAAAGACTCGGCTCAGAAGAATGAGTTCATCTCAGAATACTGTGGCGAAATAATATCTCAAGATGAAGCTGACAGACGTGGAAAAGTGTATGACAAGTACATGTGTTCATTCTTGTTTAATCTCAACAATGGTGAGCATCAGTTGACATAAGTTAATGATTATTTCATGACATCTCTCATGAAATTTCATGTTGATTTTCTTCTCATTTTTCATTATATGACATTGCATAGTGACACTGCTCATTTTTGTCACTTCTTAGAAATGTTGCTTAGTTTTTCTTGTTGCTTTTATGAAACATTTGTGATATTTAAAGTTTTCTTCCTTTTTGAGTAAACATTACTAAAAGTGCAGTGATAGTCATTCAGAGATATTGTCCTGAGAAGTCACTTCTACTTCCAGATTTTGTTGTGGATGCTACACGTAAAGGCAACAAAATTCGTTTTGCTAATCACTCCATAAACCCAAACTGCTATGCTAAAGTCATGATGGTGAATGGTGACCACCGAATTGGAATCTTTGCCAAGAGACACATACAGTCGGGAGAGGAACTCTTCTTCGATTACAGGTACGTTAACCTCAAGTAGGATAAGAAACAGTGACTTTAAAAATCAGTTTATTTGTTTCCACGGGGAAAGGTGAATCAAATTAAGTATGTAGGAGTGATTTTCTTAGTGTATGTTACCATACTTCTCAAAACAATAAATAAAGCAGTGTCTTTACATCTCTGATGAATTCATGGTTCTCTGAGGCATAAAGAATTCTGCTGTCAACAAAAGCTCTTCTCTGAAATATGACTGCCTTCAGAGAATAAAGAACTGAAACTCAGCAAGTGGTAGGTTATTTGATAATGTTAACAATAATTTTCTTAAGAAAATAAAGAAAGAACATTGCACTTTTGTCCCCTCTCATAAAATGCATGTTCAATAAAACTAAGGATGACTGAAAATGCGGAATATTTTGTAACTGAATCTATTAGAATGATAGTATAACAACAAACTCAGCGTGTACATTAGTCCACATTCATGGTCTTCACAAATTGTACATAATTTCTGAATCAAAGAAATGTTATCTGTCTGACTGGATGGCCAGCACTGCACAGTCAGCTTTTTGTTGATTTCATCTCCATCTAGTAAGAGATTTCACTGGCTCATTCTTCCATTTTGTATTGTATATCACCAAGGAAAAATTTTTTAATCAAAGTCAGTAGTCAGTTTAGTATGTAAATTCTGCCTTCATTTACCCTCATAATTTGCAAACTCTCCACTACTTAGTGGCATATAGGAAATACCTCCTCCCTCATGTTTAACATCTGAGTGCATCATCAGAAAAGAAGTATTTGATATTGTCCTTTATCCTTAAGGACATTTAGTGTTATCAGTTTCTAAGACATTCATTTTTGCTTGGCCAGGTTCTGCATTTAGAATAAGTAGACCCTAGTTGCACCACCACCAGCAAAACTTCAGCTGCATGTTCTATGTTGAGGCAGTCTCGGCAAGTTCCGACTGCCTCTCCCATTTTATAGCTTACCTAGATCACCTTCTTTCCTGATAGCTTCATTTGGGACTTCAACCTTACATGTAATTCTGGATGAAACCCTGCAGTCACATTCTGTAGATAGCAGACATGTGACCAGTTAGCCATGGAGCTATTCTCTTGAACAGTGTTGAAAGGGATCTTTATTGTTTTCTTAGAACCAGTATCCTGGAGGATAACAGCCCTATTATTGGTTTGGTATTTCATAGATTCCATGTTTCTTCCTTCACTGGGAAAGACCTGGCAGTAATGGCTGGTTGTGGAACTCCAGGAACCTTCCCTAGGTCTCTTAATTCCACCACAGTGATTGAGGAAGGACTGCTGTGCTGGACATCTTACACTACATAGCAGATTTCTTGAGAGATCTTCCTTATGGCATTAACCCTTTTGTCAGTATTAGGCATGTTGATCTTGTGACAGGGAGGTATGACTCTCTTATCTTGGAGATACTCGTGTAGCTGGAAAAGCAAAGACTCCCAGCTCTCCTAACATCAAGTTGTGCAGAATTTACCCTGTTTAACAGTCAGTGGCCGCCTTAGATGAAGAGTAGCATCTGAGACATTTTTTTTGGTGGTTGACAAGTTAGGCTTTCTCTTCAAGTATCTCTCCCTTGTAAGGAATACTAGAGATGTGGCTGTCACAGCTCAGTTGATAGCAAACTCCACTTGGTAAACCAGGACCAGTTTTGCAATCTTGATACCATACAGTTTTTAAAGGCCTAGAAGTTTTCCCTTGCTTTAATAGAATGTTTTCTTCTTCAATTATCTTGTTATCCAGCAAATTTTCAGGCTGTTCCTCCTTTCATGTCATCTCAGGAAGTGCTGCCTAGATACTCAGCCAGTCTTGGGCTCAGACAGGTCACCATGGAGGCTTCATGGTAATGAAAGGAACACTACCCAGTTAAACTTTGTCTATTGAATCAGTTTTCTCGGTTTTCTGTTCTTATAGATAAATCTGGATGTTAGCTGCTACTCGGTGATTAAATGTAAGCGAAACATGTACATTATGTTCTAGGAAAGGCAGTGCACATTGGTACCCATCATGATGGAACCTGTTGCAGAAGCACCTTCCTTGAAACCTGCTACAGAGCGGTGACTGTTGCCATGCACCTAACTTTGTACATCTGTAGTTTGTCATGAACTAAAATGTTCAGACCCCTTAGTTTGGTGGCTGCTGCAGGGTTTTAGCATTTACTTGACAACTCATTGTTCATCCTAGAACACTGGGTTCCTTGCTAAACTGAATCCCATGAGTTTTATGTAGATCTTTATTTCCAATCACCTGTGGGTATCTTCAGCAACTTGCTCCTCCATCAAAGTTGTGATGAGGCTAAAGTGAATCGTATTTTTCAAAAATAATGTTGTTTTTGTGATAAAAACCCTATTACTTATATCAGATGTCCTACCCCTGAATACTACTAATTGTCAACAGTTGTAACTAAGACTGCATAAAAAGTTAGGTTCTCTCCTACCTGAAACCCATGCTCCAATGGGTCACATGTACTTTTATGACCAGCAGGCAGTCTTTTTATGAATCGGAGTGATGTGTCCATTCCTGAAGACCATGACTGTGTGCTAGTGTAAATGGTAAGTTTTAATGGAAAAATTAGTTTTTAAAAAACAACATACAGTATTTTGTACATGATTATATGAAGGTCCTTAGTCGAATTAGCTTGAGAAGGTCATTTGCTTGGCACGTGGACATTTTAGTTTCAGTTGTCCACGTGCATATCTTAACAGTGAACAGACTTTTTTAAGGCTATTTCCCCATTTTTGGACATTGTAATTGTAGGAGATAAGAGAAAATGCAAGGAAAAATAATCTTTATTGTAGGAGATAAGAGAAAATGCAAGGAAAAATAATCTTGAATCAATTGGTTATTTATTATTCTTTCAGATATGGCCCAACAGAACAGCTGAAGTTTGTTGGTATAGAGAGGGAGATGGAGTTTTTATAAAAATAATCGTGTTAATATGAGAAGACTCCTTTCACACAAGCTTGGATAACAGGTAGAGTCACTATTTTTTTTATTTTGCTGTTGCTGTTTTTATCAAAATAACGTACAGGTTTTAGTATTGTTGATGGTATGAGAAAAAAGTGAAAATGGTGATACTGAGTGTCTGGTTATTAAGGTTAACTGTTCAGCATTGTACTTAATTCTTCTGTGGATAATTTTTAGAACAATTTTATTTTATATTGTCATATGATATGAAATTTGATCTTGTAAATGTGTGTATGTGTAAAGGTTTGTGTCATACAAATAATAAATGCCTTTTGACACACTCTTTGCACCCCAAGACCTCAGGTGTAAGAGCGCACATGATGCAGTACAGTACTTCTATTTTTGTACAATTTAGTACTGTAACTTGCGGAGCATTTTGTGATCAGTCCATCTTAGCAGTTTTGAGATTATTTTTATCATATTGAATATGAAAGAATGTAGAGTATGTTAAGCTTAGTATTTTCTCTCTCAAGTGTAGTTGTGTCATATCATTCCTTGCCAATAAGATTTATTGACTTAGTGTTATTGTAGATTAAACTGTAGTACATACATAAAGTTTGGTTGCAGAAGAATCTCATTTCAGTCTTGTAATACAGTTTGTCCTTCTTAAGTTTACAAAAATGCCTTTGAAATGTGGTTTCAAATTGATGGTCGAGTCATAAGTTACTTGCAGAAGTAGGTTCTGGCATCTTCTGAAGGAGCCTGTGTGTTACACAGAATTATTGGCAAACTATAAATTAAAGACTAAAGCAAGTCGTCATCCTCAGGCTTTGCCTCATCGATTGTAGGCAAGGTCTTATATTATCACATATTATTTTAAATGAAAAGAAACCACCATGGAAAGTGGCAGAACTTTAAAATTGTTAAAAATCAACTTAGCAGAGGTATATTTTGTAGATAAAGTGTTTGGTGATCAAAGTTTTATTCATTACTTTAATAAGTATGTTAGTTTTTATCAGCATTTCATGGGAAAAACTTTTTTGATGGTTGAAAATGGTAATTTTCAAAGTTCTGCTGCATATTTTTTTTATTCTGCACAAGAAATAGGTCAGTATCGTAAATCATTGTGACTTTAGAGGAGGACATTAAAGAACTGTTTAACAACTATCATCATTTTATGTAGTTTTTTACCTGCTATTGATGACATGATAATTGATTAATTTTCTGTTTCATTTCAAATACTAGATCATAAAAGAATTGAATCAAGTTTTTGTATGACCAGTTCTTCAGTTGAAAGTAAAAAGTGCTGTAGTTTGCTTTGTTTAGAGGTGTGAACAATTTTGTGTGGATAATGTAATTGAATGGTAAATTTTTTATTTTTATAGTCCATCATTATCGTTGTTGATGATGAAGTACAGCAGATGAATTCTGAAGTATTTTACAACCTGGTCATGCCAGTTTTTGAATGTTTAGGGCTTTAAAGGTATGGTGCTGAAGGTATTTTTTATTATTGTGTTGGTGTAGTACAAACATTTTTGTTTTAAATTTTAAATTTCAATTTGTGGCAGAAAGATTTTCCAAGCTAGTATAGCTGAGTTAGAAAAGTAAGTGTAACTTTGTAAAGGTGGGTAAAAAGATCATTTTGGAACATTCATCACTTCAAATACAGTACTTGCAAACAGTGAATGCTTTAATTCAGTAAGTATGCAAGAGAATGTGTAAGAGAGTAAGTGATACATTTGGCGAACTATTCCATGTGTTTGTTTATATTGTAACCTCCTAGTAAAAAGCACACTTTGTGTATCATCAATTTTTTAAATGAATTTTTTTACAAGAATGGTGTAGATTATGCCCCAATGAAGCAAGATCAAATACAGTAATATAAAATGAGTCTCTCTTCTTTTAGTAGTTTTGGGTGATATGTACACTGAAATGGGCAATTTACATGGAGTGTTGGATGATTGACACATGTCTGAAGTCTGTATTGTTATCAAGGTGTAATGTTAATATTGCAGATGTAAACTTAGCATGTAATGACGTGTTCTACTTGTGAAATAAACTTTATGTAAAGCAAGTGTTGGATGTGTTCTTTTATCAAGGAAACTTTTGTAAGAACTTTGACAAATGTCGTAAAAACTTAAGTTTTTCTTATATTTTATTGATGAATAGAACAAATACAGTTCTAAAACTGAACCTTTCGTTTTCTTCATCCCATAGTTTGGCTGTGACTGGAAGTGCCATTGTATCTCTTGAAGAACTATTGTTAGGTGAATCATCATGTACAACAAATTAAATCTGTACAGTAAATTTTGTAAAGCAGATATGAATCCTGTAGGTATAAAGACATTGCCTTGCTCATTTTACTGTGGTAAAGGCTATGTACATTATCCTTTAGGCCTTGGCTTAATTGTTTCCTGACTTACTTTTCATAATTTTCCTTTGATCTCTACCCACCTAGATTTCCAACTTCCTGAACTCTACCTTGGTCTGATTTCCACTTCCAATTTAGAACAAATCCTTCGAGCAAACCTTATGAAAGTTGGACTTGTTCTCATTTTTACTCCTTTTCATTAATCTTTTTACGTAAACTAATGTGTTTGATACTTACATTTTAGAATTTCCCTTTTTTTAGATTTAATGGATTTCTTGTAGCTGAAGCTTTCTCAGCTTGTTTTCTAATCTTCTGTTTCCCAGTTCCTTCTGCTAAAGCCTTACATGCATACATCATTTCTGACAGTCTTGTGGAATGCTTTAATTCAATATGTGTTCAGTGCAATGACTTGGTTCTGATTCCTGTGAGCAGCTCAAAACAAGTCCACATTTACTAACCCATTTCTGAATCTATCCAGAATCTTAGATACAGTGTGACAGGACTGACAGAATCATAGCAAAAACTACCTCTGCAACACTCCCTATAACATGGCCATTTGAAGGTTCTGGAAGAAAACCAATGCCCCACAAACTTCTTTGTGACATGAGGTGTCCTCCTGGGTACCTGCTTTAGGTCTCCAGCTCACTTGTCTCCTTTGTGCTTGTCATGTATTTGCCCAGAAGCAGCTAATCTCCCATTTGAATCACCCCCCAAAATGGCTCGGCACCTTTTTTTCATAACAAATGAGTAGTTGATTGAAATGGCCACAAAAAATCGATAGGAAGTTTCCCCAAATGCTAAAGAAATCTCTGGAATCAGTGTAAAAGTATCAAAACTTGATACAATGAATACCATATAAGGAACTATTATTCTTAATCAAATCCAGGAAGATGGAAAACCATCAGATTAGATTTTACTTTTATAATCAGTATTCGTGACATTGAGCTGTACGAAGTTGAAAGTGAAAAGGCAGAAGGCATGTTGAAAGTTTCCAAAATAAAATTCACTGGAAAAATCTGCCTCTTGAAAATACTCCAGCGAAATAGATAAGCAAGACCATAATTCTACAACCCATGAATGTAAATGCAATAAATCCATCCAGATGAAAAAGTGCCACAGTAAACAAATGATGTTCTGTTTAAGGAAACAGAATATCATTCCATAGACTGGAGTAGCAACAAGCCAACTTCCATAAACTGTAGTCTTGAACACTGTTACATTGATGAAATAGAACTGAAAGTACTAATGAGTAAAACTGATATGTTTGCAAAAGAAAACTGAAAATAAAAGTTCGAGCACTACCCGATCCAGCAAAATGCTGTTCTTAAAGGAAAACTTTTATTTAAAGAAGTAAACACTGAAAATATGAAGGGCAACAGAATACAGTCAAGAACTCGACTTAGAAGTTGATATGCATAATATCAAGAAAAATTAAAAGAGTAGCTCTAGTAAGTGGTACTCCTCCCAACCAAAGTTAAACCATTACCTTCACTAGCTAAAGAAAGACAGAGAAATTAATTTACAAACTTTACAAGAGCCCATGGCAAATTCTGTCATGAATCAAAAGTATAGCTGGGTAATGACATGGTCTCTGTATGGGGTTAGTACCATCAGTGCACCTCACATGGTGCACTGTAGGTATTACGGTTCTTTGCAGCATCCCTTTGGGTCTTGGCTGCAACCTTTTCCATACTTTTACTGTACTTTCGTTCATACTATATTCCATCTTACTTTCCATCCTCTCCCAACAATGGTTTCAGGTGCAACTGTAAGGTTTTCCTCCTGTTACACTTTTAAAAACCTCCTTTACTGTAGGGAGTAGTCTTGTCAGTGCACTGTAGGCTTTACTTGAGGTTCTTTGCAGAGTCTCTTTGGCCCCTAACTGCAGCTTCTTTCATTCCTTTTACTGTATCTTCTTCATACTCTCTTTCATCTTATTTTCAACCCTCTCCTAACAATTGCTACACAGTGCAACTACAAGGTTTTCCTCCTGTTAGACCTTTTTACCGTCAATTCGCGTTTCAGTGCTGAATGACCTCATAGGTCCCAGCGCCTGGCCTGTGGCCTAAATTCTATTCTATCCTAAATACTATAGGGGTGAATGACATGAAAAACTCGAAAGGTGAACGAACCAAATGTTTACGACGCAAAGCAGACAACGCAAATTTAGAGCATTTTTTTACACCAACACTCAGCATGCAATAAAATAGTTTTAAAAGAAAGGAAGATACAGATAAATGCTAGTATTTTACTGTTCACCAATCAGTATATGGAAGAAACAGTGAGTAGGAAGTGAAATTACAAGCACCGGTAAACTAGGGGGCAAGAGCCGTTACATAACCATTCCTTCGCTACTACTACTACTACTACTAAAGATATATTTTTCAAAAGTTTGAATCTTTCGATTGGTAAAACCTTCGTACCACAGCATTTAGGCACGATGACCACTTCTCTCGTCTTCAACGACGTTTCCCAGCAGTTGTCGCAGATATGGAACTGTGAAAGTGACAGCGACAGGCGTAAAATACACGAGCATTATATGAAGGTGTGGTAACAACTGAATTTGGTGGGCCCGAGGCGGTGGCCTGGCCAAGGGTAGCCTCTAAGTCTAACGTGAATGTGAATATGGCCATAGAATAAAGGTTATTTTACATTCTCTAAACCACCTGAAAAGTAATTTATTTGGTTAATTTTTTCCACGAAAAGTAACATTTTTCAAGGCTACGTACCTAGTGTACGATGTTAAGTATTAGTACTTTTGGGGGACCCGGGGGCGGGGGTGGGGCGAAGCCCCTCACCGGCCAGGTCAGGGCACAGTGCCCCAAGCCAGGTTTGGAAGGTGAGGTCTGGTTAGGTCAGGACATGGGATTCTAAGAAAGGTTACGTTTGGCTCGTTTTCACGATCCGATCCTCACACCTAGCCTACCCGTACCCCTGGGGTAAGTCTGTTTAGGTTATATTTCCTCTGAAATGACTAATTTTCGTGGAGAAAATTGTTGATCAGCAAATTGATGGAAATTAATTAGGTAAGTTACTTTTCGGTGGACTAGCCTAGGGCGAAGCCAAGTAGAGTGATTTTCATTCTATTGCCGTTATTGCTAGTGGACAAAATTACCAATGCCTGCTGTGTCTCCCTACTCTCCTTGCTATGTGATTTTTATGTTTGTTTAGAATAGGAACAGTTGGTGGTGATAACCTACAACAGGACCTCACTTGATGGTAGGCTATAGGCTAGCTGCCACTGACGCACTCATTCATCAGCATTAGGCTATTATCCTAGGCTAACTTCTTGCTAAGCTTATATTAGATGATACTTCTGTCATCCTGTGGCTTTTATAATAAAATTTCTTCCTTACTTTATTGTAGCAAGTATCCAGATTATGAGCTGGATAACACGACTCCTTACATATTTATCTAGTGTCCTGTAGTTAGTTATACAGGAATTCAAGTATGGCAACATATAATGCTTACAGAAATGTTGAAGAGATTAAAGATATTTTTATGATATTTGGAAAATTAGCGTGTATAGATTGAATTATGTGCTTCTTTTCTTGTTGTACCTCATACATATTTGAAGTAAAATACAGTACTGATGTAGTGTGCAACATTTTTGGATATTAATGTGTTAGATCTCTTTTAGGTTTTTGCTGATGTTTGGAGAGAAAGCATTCTGCTCTTTGATAAGGTTGAGACTGGCCAGAATGCCAAGGAAGCTGAGCAAGAAAATAAAACAGAAGAGGTGAAGAATGAAACGGAAGGTAGGTTCTCATTGTGGCTATTTTGAATGATTCTTAATTGAAGGTTATGTTCAAATGTAAGAGAAAGCCAGTGTTACACTGTATACTTATATCTTAGTAAGGAATGGTAGTTAAACATGTAGACTGCTTGCAGGCACAGTAAAAATGCATAATATTGGCCCTCCAATATTATGCATTTTTCCATATTTTAGCTACAACCTGTGCCTAAATCTGTGAGTAACCCAGGTTTAGCTTACAGTCTTTTGTTTTTATCTCTGTGTTAGTGTTCATATCTGATACTGATATCTTAAGCCCAGCAATATTGCTATTTATATGGTATTGAACAAAAACTTACTCTATCCTTACACTATCCACATCACGCTACTTGAAGTTATGCATTCTTATGGAACACATCTTTCTTGGTTTTCTAGCCTACTACCCACTGTATCTTTTCTTCATTTTTGCTGTGTCACACCTGTACCAAATATTACTGATACTGTAATTTGAAGCCTATTGAAGATGCTTGGTGCTATTATTATAAAGTGTGAAATATTCATTGGAGTAGTTTGGTATGTTCATGTTCTGTAATGCGGGTGACAAACGTTTGATATGAAGTTTGGAGGATACTGAAGGAACTACAAGGGAGAATGGAGGAGGATAATGATAGCATATACACAAGGGTAGGCTTAGCTATTCTAAATGTACACTTTAACCTGAGAGTTAACACTGTCCCCTTCAGTGTTTAATAATATTTACAATAATTTACAATACCCATTCGTACTAGGCCACACTGCAACAAAGCTTGAGTGCTGGAGATCATTACAGACAAAAACCCAGACATTTATTAGTGCACCCTCTCAGATACTTGTGATTCTTTTTTTTTTTTTGCCAAGGAAGAAATAATACTAATTTGTATGCAAACGAGAATGCAACCTTGCAGGCTCAATTATAAATGGCTAACAGCATTATTGCATACTTTAATTTAGGTACTCCGTATTATGGCTAGTGTATTTTTATATATATCTTATTTCCAAAAACAAGCCATAATGTTATGAGAAATTCAAAGATAGTATTATATTGATATATTTATAATTTCATGTTTTTACAGAAAGTATTGAGGACCTGGAAATCCGTCATGAAGCAACACTCATTGTAGTTACAAAAAAACGCAAGGAATATCCCTCCCGTATTGCTAACTATCTTGGGAAAAAACGAAGGCTTCAGAAAAATGCTATAGTAAGTAGAGTATTTGGTTGTCCTATGGGAATATGTATTATATATACTGTATTTACTTTACCATTCTTTCTACGGGATCCATGAGCTCTTCATTTCTGCCTACTATATCATCAAGACATGCATATGCTCTTGCATTAATACACCCCTTATTTGGGTGGTATATCACTTGCTGCAGGATGATTAGTTGAAAGACCGAGTTGAGTACTCCACTATAAAGGGTTTGCCATTAATAAATTAAGTGTGCTATTAACAACACATAGTTCTTGTGCTTGTATTTTCTGTTCTGTTTCCTCATCACTACTGTATTGGGTTTACAGGTGGTACAATGTTTCCCATTTCCCTCCGGATAGTAGAGCGATAGAAAATTTTGTGTCACTGCTTTAGCATTATTTAAGTGCAAGAGTGAGGCTGTGCAAAATTTAGTACAATGCCAGTGCTCCATGTACACTGCAGTTGCCCTCTGTTATCTCATTACCCTGTGGAGTGTAATTTGAAGTAATCTTCCTTGGTTTGCTATGTTATTAAGAACTATAGTTTGTTAGGCAATTTTATTCTTGTTTTTGTATCTCCTGGGAGTTTATGTTGATTGGTCACAGGCTCCTTGGCTTGCATTTCTCTTCTACAATATTGTAACTGCTGCCATTTTGTTATTTTTGCTAAATATGAACCATATTTACCGTGGATTTTAATGGAAACCCTGGAACCCATGTCATATATACTTGGGTATTGATTGTAAAAGAGATAAATGCATTGGAAGAACTTCATTTGCCAAGGTAACCTGGGATAGATAACGATATGGACTCTAGCAGGATGGTGAAAGGTAAATGAACAATGAGCAGTGTGTTGAAATACTCAGCTGGGAGATGTAATATTGTATTACTTTTTGAAGGCAGTTCAGCTTGCAAACTTAGCCATGTTTGATATGAACGTCCATTTGTCATAACATTCAGTATTTTGATTTCTATAACCAGGTGTTTACAGAGTTTTAGGTTGATGACTAAGATAAATTTTTTGTTGTTGTGAAGAACCTCTTTGGGCCAACCTGGAAGAGTTTAGTGGTGCAGTATAGTAAATTCTAGTTGCAGTACTGTATAGATGATCTATTTTTAAGTCAGTGTCAGCTGCTAAAGCATTTGCAAAATTATTGTTTATTTTACTTAATACTGAAACTGTTTAAGAAACTACTTGATAGTAATCTTCATATTTTTTCATCAGCAAATAATGAAGGTAGAGCGTCCTCTCAGGACACCTTTGGAAGTTGAAGAACCCAACTACGCAGTTGCTGATGTTTCATTCAAGAATTCACGAAGTGTTCTCTCTGAAAGCTTGCAACATCTCCAGCCTTGTATCCAGCGCCTCAACAATCTTGCTGATGCTGTTAGTACTCTTCAGATGATTCATGATGATCCTGCAGAGAAGATATGTTCTGCAAAGTCCTTGTGATTAGGTCAGACAGAATCTTAATGCTTTAACTGTACCCCCATGTGAAATATTTATACCTATAAGATATCAGGTACTATTATGTCGTGAGAGAAAATTATTTTTTATTTTTACTTTATGTAGCTCACTGTCATGTTTGTTCATGAGTTCTTGGGACTAGATTTCAGGTGTAGATTACGATGTTAGAGTAAATTTCGTGTAATACAACTAGGTTTTCAGTTTAGGGTAAAAGAATTAGAACCTCTGGTCTTTCTTACTTCGATAACATTCTTAATTGTTGAGTCACATAAGCAGAGAAGACTTTTTTTTTTTTTACAATGACATGCAGTAACATACACAATGTAAATGTCTAGCTGATATGTAGCTAACAACAATTATTCAGTGAGAAACTCAAATGGTAGCTTTGTATTTACATCACAGAAACAATAAACATTAAGCATTTTACAAAAGTAAAAATAGCTACAATATTCTCTAGAAAATCAACAAGTAAACAATTACAAAAATGTAAGTATGTTTCTTCATGATAACTTAAGAGCTAGAACTTCTTGTGAACACCTGTGTTGAAGATGTGCTTGATGCTAGCAATATGTCCAAAAATCAATACTTAGAAATTTGATTCAGAACTTAAGAGTTTAGCTTTGAAAAGCAGTGGTTCACAGTGAGGTATGAAAAGCTATCTATGTATAATTGAGATGATATTTTTAGCAGTTATTTTAATTTTTCATCTGCAGACCATCTGTGGATCCCTTTGTCTCTAAGAACCAAACACTGATATTCATGTATTGATATCTTTCTAAAATGTAAAATGACTTCTCATAGAACTATTTTTAAATGTATATTGTAATATAAATTGAGGATTTTATTCTTGTCTTTTAATTCCAAAACTTTCGTTTGTGAAATATGGGAAAGGGTAGATTATGATTGTGATGTACTTTTTAAAGGTCTCCAAGATTTTGTGAGTAGATGGGAAAGTATTAGTAACCACAGAAATGTCTTCATGTGGTTTGCAGTAATTTATATATTTCACCTTCAATATGCCGCTGAATAATCCTGATGGGTTCCTGCACTTGGTCTTCAACACCTAAATGCCATAATTAAATTTTGAGGCCCGGAGGCTTTTTTGCATTTAGATATGTGTTACATTTTCCTTATTATCCCCACATCATACAGCTTTGTCGTTATTTTCTTTTTATAGTAACATTCTAGTTCTAGCATATTTAATCTAGCTTTCATTGTCAGTACCTCCCTTGCAACTAATTCATCTATATATTTCTTTCAACCCCTCCCATTAGTGAACCTAAACTTAAGATGGTGTCTAAAGTAAACATTTTTGCAAGGTGATAAGAGGAAGGCATGTTGGAATGGCTTTGCAATGCCAACTTTATGAATGCTGTAGAAATAATGGCTTATCAAAATATGAATAAATGAGTTGCAGAAATTAGATAACCAAGTTTGTAGTTCAATACTTGAAGCACCAAGGTATATAGATTGCTGGGCATTAAGAACTGAAATAGGGACTTATCCAGCCACTTGAAAGATATGATCAAGTTTACGTTATCTCAAGATTCACTAAACAATAATAGGAATAATATCCTCTACAATATTAACTTTGACCAGTTCAGAAATGATACACCACTTTGGATAATAAGAACTCAAAAGTTTCTAAAGGAGTGATTCATTATTTTTTAATTGAGCAGGTTAAAGAAAAACAAAAAAATTTTGCACCAAAAGATGGAAAACAAATTAATGACAGGTCAATCAATATTTATAAGAAATTGAAGAAAACAATAAAAAGATTCATAATATAATAATACCCAAATAACCATGCTGATTAGCAGAGCACTGATTATGCCAAAGCTTAATGATAAAAAAATTACAGTGGGAAAATCAAATATCTACATTATGAAGCAAATGAAAATATGGACCTTCTTTTACTTTATTTTCACACTTACAAATATTAGGAACAAATCTAGTTTCATGCAGCAGCCACATTAGTACAGTACACATCCAAGTACATGTTACTTTGGAGAAAACAAAGCACTACACGCGCGAACTACAACAAAGGAGGGAGCTGTTACAAAGACAACTCCCCATCTGTACTACTACTATGCCCACTAAGGTAAACAAACTACGACCATGTCAGCTGATTGCCATCTCGGTGACGGAAATAGACTTTGTTAACTGTAAAAATCATTTGTATATTTTAAATATCTTCGTCAGCACAGTACAGATAGTCTATAATTGGATGGAAAAAACGAATAATTAAGCATCAGTAAGGACAAAAAATGTCAGAGTGGAATTGACGCAGGTTACATACAGTTACTAATGCAAATTTTTTTTACGAATGACGTCATTCATTGCCACTTGGTCCCGTGACAGGATGTTGGACTTGGCTTGGCAGATAAAGTGAAAAAGATCGTCGGCTTCTTCTGCTAGGCTCCATGAACTGAAAAGGTAGGTTTTGTGTGTTCTTTTACCCTAAGGGGTAGAATTTTGGGGGTCCAGGGGAGGAGAGGTCCCCCCCCTCCCCGGCCAGGTTAGGACACGACATCCGAGGTTAAGTTAGGTAAAGGTAAGTATGGTTAGGTCATATTCCCTTTGAAATGCCAACTATGCAACCCTGAATATGATCTAACAAGAGTTACCTAACCTAACCTCGAACCCCATGTCCTAACCTGGCAAGAGGGGTTGCTTCTTCCCTCCCCCCCCCAACTAATGTATGAGCCCTTACTCTGCATTGCATTAAGGGCTTGAAAATATATTTTCCCATTTTTTTAATGTTTGCTTTGAATGTTTCTGATGTAGGATATTCTATATAGTCTAGCTTATTTTGTAGGTTGTAGCGCTTAGCCTAGTAGCCTAAACCTTTTTAATTTTGCCAGGTTAAGTGAACAGTTTTAGCCTATTGAAATATGCTTCTTCTGTAAGGCTAGCAGTTGATGTGTCTCTGATAAATCTGATATTCAGTTTCCTCCAGAAATTCTTGGTTAACCCATTAGAGCATACGTGCATAACAAAAATGGGACTCCATTGGAATCAATGGTTATTGAATAAGAGAACAGATATGGCTAATACTATTATAACTTTCTTGCAAGCCAGTTCAGCAAACCTTAAATTTCTCCAATTGATTTCTCTGTGCTTTATCAATTTCTAACTATTAGCCTATTGTGAATTCAAACTACATACTCGTTTTTGTATTTTCTCATCCTGTTCCTTAACAATTATGTGGGACCCCAATGGAAATGCACCAGTCTGAATAGTAAGAAATGTATAACCAAAACTTTATCAGTGAAGAGTAAATACATCATTTATGCATTTCATTAGTGATAGTCATCAGTAGATGTGAATGTAGGGAGGACAGTGACTGGGTTGCATCCCAACCTAACTTCCTCAAACCTAATCCAAGCTATGGATGGGCTCATACCTGCACAGAGTATGTGATATTGAATATTAAAAATGTCACATTATGAACAGATGAACAGTAATTAGAAAATTTAAGTGAATATCTTGTATTGTTCATATTATTCATACTGATTTGATTTTTTCAGCTAACACCAAGCAAACAAACTATGAATGCTATAGTATCCTTTTGCCACTTCTGTGAACTTCATGGCCCCAACGTTGTGTTCTGTACGCAGGCCTTTCGAGATCTTCCAGATTTTGATGCCCTAAATAATTTGGATGCTAGTGATATTTTGCACTACCAGTGTATCGGGAACCAAGAACAGCGGAAGGTATGCTTTTTAATCATATACGTAGCCTCTCATTTTTTATCCTCATTTCATTTTAACTGTTTGGAACAGGTGATTACTAACATTTATCTGAAAATTTTATGAATTGTAGACTGGCAGTATTTTAATCTTAAGAAAGAAAGGTTTAACAGTTTCTGTGTGAAATACAGATACAAGGGGTTTAGACATAAATTATCATCTGCTGAAGCAAGGTTGGTGTTCATTTGCCAAGATTCAGGGTCAGTGTCACAAGGTAAAGTAGTTGAGAATTATTCCAAATTAAATATGCTATTAACTGGTTAGCACATATACATAGGAACTGGTTATGATAAACTTTAATGGAAAACAATAATGTCAACTCTACAAAAATCTTGGTACAGTAGTCATGTAAGAATTTGCACTAGATATAGCAATCTCAGGAATTACCTGGTCCTATCCTGATGCATATCAGGTTATCATAAAAAGTACAGTAGAAGTTCTGTGGTTGCTAATGCATTAATCTCAAGGATGCAGACTCTGTTATACGCAGTACTCAGATTTGACAGATTTTTGGAAGACTTGTTAGGCATTTGTCTCTAATGATTCTTATACATATGAGTGCAAAAGTAGAATAGAATACAGCAGATCTCTTTATAGTTTTGTGATTACTACAGATGTTTGGAAAATAAGAGTTATTCTTCAGAAAATTCAAGCAGTTTCTCTCAGAGTATTTCAGTATGTCAAGACTGGTGTACCAGGAAAATTAATCATTGAAAGCTATAGCACAGATTGCATCAAGACTGTATAGAGGATTGTCAGTCTGTCCTTTACTTTCCAAGAGTTGATACATTACCTTGAAATCAGTGTATTCTGGCCACTTGGTTAATAACCAGTCTGGACTTCTTTGTCATCCATGACAATTCTTATGATAAGAGTCAAAGTATTTGGACATATTTTTTCATGTGTATAAACAATTACAACATGATTTCCCAGCAACAAAGACATCACCATTTCAGTGTTATCCTAAGAATCAGAAAAATTTCCATATTCTTATTACTTTAAAACATACTTTCAGGTGACCTTATTTTGTTCTAGTTGTGCACATTTAGTAGTCCTAAGAGATGGGCCTTGTTTTGGGGTATGGTTGATATGTTTACTTATAGCTTTTTTTTTTCTATAACTTCAGAACTAGAAGTTGATCACACAAACCATTTTTTTGTGTGTTACTTAGGGTTTTTATTTGAGAGAAGGTGCTGCCTTAGTGCCTACAAACTAAAGAATGTTTTAATGATATCCCAGTTTTATTTCATGGTTATGTATCATTAAGTAGTGCATGATTTTTTCTGAAGTGTTTGTTTTTTGTCCTTGACAAAAACTTAACCTCCCATAATGGGTAATACTGTAGAGGTATCAAGCACTGAAAGACACATCTGAGTATTTAAACATTCCATTATTTTACAGGCTGATGAGTCTGATGCATGGCGATATGGAAGAATAGATCCAGATGGTATAGCCAATACAAAAGCAAGTGGAAGTGATAACTGTATTGCTTGCTGCTCTTTCTCACACAATAAAGTAAGTGTTTTTTAATTTTGTGTATCCATGTTCAGAATTTCTAATATTGTACAGTGTATGATTGCTGGTATTGTAAACTTTTGGTTTTGTTTTGTCCACAGCCTGGTTATATAAGTAATGATGATGCTGCTAGAGTAAGTTACGTGAGCTCACAGTTTCCGCTGCAGTCAGAATTATACGTTTTAGTTCGTCAAGGTTGCATTCGCTCTCTAAGTTGTGAGGTGAGGACTGGTTCTCTGTTGTATTGATTGTTTCTCGTTTTATGATAGTTTTGCTATGCTTCTTGGTGCACCACAAACATTTTTGATAATTTAACTTTTTTGTTGAGTGCTAGCTTAAGCAAGAAGTGTTCATATTAGTTTGTCTGATGCAAGTGTTATTTTCTATTATTTTTCTGAATATTTATTTGTATTATCACTGTACAGTATTGATATTTCAGGTCTGTCCAGGAAAGGAAGGTCCCATCTATTTTGGAGATGAGGCCCGTGGCCATGTGTTATCATACACCTTTTTCTTACGTGATGTTCAGGCCAGAGGTTTCCAAAGATGGTATGATTTTCCCAAGATTTCATGTTCGGTTTGACGGACGCAGTAATGCCTCTTTAAAATGTAATTTATAAGTGACTGGGTAACTTCAGGTGATGGAAGAATACATTTTACATAACACCTTAAAGATTGCTAAAATAGTTCTTGGTCACCTTAGTAGAATTGATTGTTATTACCATCAACAATCGCTCTGAAGCCTGTGGATCACGTGCATCATGGGCAGTAATGCTTAATGAAACCATTCAGCCATCTTCAACATAGTCACAAACTTACAGGACTAGGGAGGGTACAAAAGTTTCTGATTGGTTCGTGGGGAAGTATGAGAGATTTGAGGGGATGTACTCCGATAGGAAAAGAAAAGAAACTAAGGCTAGGGAGTGCCTGATATCCTTTACCTTTGAATCAGAGATACAGACCTCAGAAAACAATCCATTCTCAAGCAGATTTATTCTTTGGGTGTTCCCTTCTAGTTAATCCAGGACCAGCATCAATTAAAATATGGGCTTCAGAGGAGATTTGTTGAAGGATTTTACGTCTTTGATATTTGACTTTTGTAGAGAATCAGCATTCTGTCATTGATATTATTTACATGTATTGAACTAAAATTGTTTTAAACATTGTATTTTTACAAAGGGGAATTTACATTTAACATAGTTTGATGCCATAATCTTGTTTATGACAAGCAGTGTACTTTGTATATTTGTGTTTTATTGCAGGTACAGTATTTTAATTCTTATGAAAGACAAAATGCTGCTTCTGAACTCATGGCCATTTTTGGTGCGAAATTTGAGGGAAACTATCAATCATTTACAAGAAAAAGCAAGCAAGGTAAGATAAATTTTGTATGACAGGCTGATAAAGATTAATGACCAACAGACTTTTAGGAGCTAAGGTAGTCCCATATGATGCGTAACCTGAGATGCACTACAGGCTTTCTTATCTGAATTAATAACTAGTTCATGCTTGGTTTGCCATGCATCATGCTTCTTGTCAATTAGTACCCAAATGAGCAACTTGGAACCTCAATACCTATAACCTTTCTTTGTGCCATTTTTCTTGACTCTTAAACCCTTATGTCCTTCAAGAGGCTGGTGTATCGCTACCTTCTTGGTGAAGCCCCTATCCTTCTCCCTTTTTCTTTTCCAGATTTCTTCAGGCTTGCACTAGGAAAGGGCTTTGGGTTGTCCATCCCATTGACCGTTGAACTGTGAAAATAAAATATATTGTATGCAAAGCATAGTTTTACCATGGCATGCTGTTTTTCTGACGCTGCTTATTGTTACTCCTTCTTGCAGTTACAGCAAGTTATTGATGACCTTCCACTGTATTTGGCATGATTACTGTTCAAAGTGTGTTGAAATATGGATAAAATTTAAGATTTACTTTCAGTTAACCGAGTGGATAAAAATTCATACAAGGCAAATCTTATGAAGCTTCATAGCTATCAGTTAGTGTTTAGAGACCAGTTGGAATAGATGTTAAGTTCAAGGCAAAGAAATGTGGCTAAAATTAAAAGGATACTGTGAAGAACCTTACTGCCCACCTGATACTGCACAGGGCACTCTTTAAGCGGTACCCCTGATGGGTTCACACTACTTGTGAGGAGCTAGTCATATAACTAGTTAGTTTTTATTTGCTGTTCTTTGATGTCACCTTTTTCCTTTACATTATTAATTGGACATATGTAAAACTAGGGTACAGTATGGATATTAGAAAATAATACGGGATTTTTGTTCTTATTTTTAGATATACTCAAATGAAGAATCAAAGGTGAGCCATCGAGCTTTAAGATCAGCAGCTTCTATG
Source organism: Macrobrachium rosenbergii (assembly GCF_040412425.1). Classification (NCBI taxonomy): domain Eukaryota; kingdom Metazoa; phylum Arthropoda; class Malacostraca; order Decapoda; family Palaemonidae; genus Macrobrachium; species Macrobrachium rosenbergii. Next base: position 87,459,377 of record NC_089795.1, on the reverse strand, counting down.
ATGGAGGGTGTTCGTAAGCAACGAGGTAGGTCTGGTTAAGTGTATTTAATTGCACTAACATTACTTATCCACTTTGCTTTGTCTGCAATATGCCTTTAACCATTCTGTACTCTTTAAAGTGCAGAAGGGATGCCCCCTTTAATACCAAAAGTAACTCTAAATTCAGTCATCATTCTAGAGTGAGAGCAAACATTAATAACCACTACTCAGCAAGGCAGACCAAGGGCCTTATTTGTGGAGCTGAATGTCATTTGCTTTTTGGCTGAATATGTAGGCTATGTATTGACTGGCTGAAAGATGCCTGTGTAGTTGGGGTGAGGGAAAGTATGATGAATCATGTTGACTTGGTGAAGTTTGGAGTTGGAGGGACAATAGTCATGAAAAATTTTATCACATGTATAAAAGAAAATATGTTTATTTTGTTCCTAATATTACATTGTAGTTTAATTTAGAATGTAAAGTAAATTCAGTATGTGCACAGTTCAGAACTTTTAAGTAGTTAAGCAAAAGTGTTTCTGCGCTATCTTCAACATGCCATTTACATTTCATCACAAGCTGCTTGTTCATAATAGTTGGGAATTGCAATTTAAAATGTGCCTTTAAATATTTGATTATATGCAAAGATGTATAATCATTTATTGAATTTCTGTCTTGAAATCATTCAACCTAATCTAGTCATGATAGACAATGCAAGTTTAGTACAAAGTAAAACAGAGATGGTTCATTTTGTGTTTCACGATGAATGAACCCTTTTTTGATTTAAAGTCAGATAAGAGTGGGAGAGAGGACAGTATATTTTGAGAGTATTCTCGCATGTGTAAAACATATGTCAACTGTTGATACTAGATTATGAAGTTAACATATATTCATCACTTTAATGCTCTGCTTCATGAAATAATTGTTCTGACTTGCATTGGAGATAAAGACTGGATGATGGAATGATTTGCATTAGGTAAAAGTTTTATACTTTACTGTCAAACATTTGTGAATGTCTTGCCGTACATATTCCAGGACAGTCAACTGCTGGACAGCCCAGATCTTTACCAGAACTTGTAGGTGATGAGAAGATCTGGGAATACCTTCATTCATCTTCAACATGGTTGCTGAAAGCAGGTGGCCTGAGGTTACAAGAGAGGCTTGTAGAGGGGCCTCAAGTGAGTGCTTTAATAGCAGAGACTCCAGGTGATGAAGGTAATTGAAAGTGCTGGTTTTAATTTTCATGTTGTTGTAAAAGTACCAGAATTTTTTCCTTGTTCCATAATGGTCTTGTAAGTGCCATACTGTAAGTTGACTGAAGTTTGAAGGGTTGCACTTGTTATCCAGGCTCATTCTTTTGAAAAAGAACCATTACTACTATAGAGGACTTGAAACATAAGTACTTTGGCCTTTCCTTTGGTATTCCAGCAAAATTTCAGGTTTCTAATTTTGGGGTCTGGTTGAAGTACCTTGTAATAAATAAGCGTCTATACCCCGATATGGAATTCCATGCCAGTTAGGTACATTTTACAAGCTCCATAATGCAAACACTATTAATTTTTTCATGATGTTCACGAAAACTATTAATTTTTTCATGATGCTTTATAACTTTTTTTAATATTTAAGTCAAGCAGATGTCAGAATATATGCAGTGGTGTGCAGGATATCAAGTTAGAACTATGTATTTAAAATCAAAACTGGAATAACTCAAATTTTAGTCTTATAGTGAATTTGATCATCATACTCATGGATATTACATCAATTCTGTCCAAGATCTGTTCATAATTTTTTTTACATCATACAAGTATGTGTTCAAAATATAATGAGGAGACTAGCAAAAACTGCTTTAAAAAAAGTCAAGGCTTGATTTTTACCTTTCCAGTGACATTAACTTTTCTTTATTGGGAAGACTACTTTCTTTGCCATGAGCAGAAAGAGATTGTTCCTTTCACTAAGCCTCCTTGGAATGTTTTTGGTTAAAAGAAATTACATAACTATGGTTATTTTAGGTAGGAGAACAATAGTTGTATCGATCTGACATCCATACTTATGCTTATATGATGGTTATATGTCCGATTTTGTCAGTGCAAGTGTGTGATTCCTGGTTTTGTATGTTAGTAATTAGTATAATACTTCACCTTTAGGTATAAGCATCAGAGAACTGTCGAACGTAATGAGTGGGCCAGTTTTCCATCGGATTGCCCACCACCTGTTGGTTGGTCATCAAGTTGTTATCCGAGGAACTGATCAGAATGTCGTATCAAGAATGGTTCAGTCACTGAAGGTCAGAAATTTTTCTGTTCTTACACTAAGAGAGAAAGTTATGATCAGAATGATAAATTTGATCTCTAGTATTTAATCATGCCAAACTTGAAGTAAACTGCGTAATTGTGGTATCTTATTAAACTGAAATAGCTGTATGTATAAACATTCAGGCGGAACTTGGTGACGACTAAGTTTACATTATTCTGTTTCTTCCATATTTCCCACATTTCAGCCTTTACTACCAAAGCAGTGCTTTAAAGCTGTTAGCTTCTCAGAGCATTACATAGAACAGGGCACTTGCAATGCCTTAGGTCTCCCCACATCAGCCAAGATTCCAAATGGGGCATGTGGAAATGTAAATGTGTGTGTTGTGGACATCACTCCGAATGATGGGAATAGCTGGGCGTCTGCACAGCTGGTGCAGGAAAATGTTTTCTACTCAGAGGAACAGCTGCAGCATGAAAAATCCAGTGGTGATGACTTGAGTGAAGTCTTACCAGTAAACTTTGCAAATATCTTCAGTAATTGTTCCTTTAAGGTATGAATTGTCTCACCATTAAAATACTAAAATAAAATGTATTTATCCACTCAAAAATATTATTGTGAGGTTATTCATTTTATCAATAATTTTCTTTTATAGTCTTTTCATGCATTGTGACCCTGATATAAAGATAAATTGCAAGACAAGTTTACCAGTTTCATTTCAGTTGTTCATTAAGAATTTGGATTTAAGATGTAGAACAGACTTATCTGCTGTTTTATATCTTAGTAAAATTTTAATTTTTTTTCAAAGATTACAAGGGAGAGTACCCTACCATCCCGTCCTCCACAAATTTTGGCCCGCATTGAAGCAGCAGTTGGTAACTTAACATTAACAAGGGCAGCTTTAGGCCTTTATATATCTACAATTATCTACGAATGGATTAATAAGGTAAGGTATAAAGGTTTATTTTAGGTTATGTTATGCTTTAAAGTTAGGTTAGAAACACTTTTTTTATATTTTTGATGACATTGACTACAGACACTACCCTACATACGAATGAGTTGCATTCTGAAAGGCCATTCGTATCTTGAATTGTTCGTAAGGTGGTCTTCACGCCTATTTAAATAGTTTGATATAAAGTCAATACAGTACTATAAGTTTTTTCATCCTAGTACACAACACAGTACTCTACCTACAGTACTATTGTATTTTATAGAGTACAGAACATAAAATCTAAATAAATTGTGATGATAATTCAGTTGTTTCTTACCAAACAATTTTAATTTACGATCACATTTTTACGTAACTTGAATGTTTGTAAGTAGGGTAGTGTCTGTATTTCAAAGGAAGTAGCATTTAAACTCTAATACTCATATCTAATAACTCATTTTTGGCACTTGAATAGTAAACTCCAAGGAAGAAACAAAAATCTCCATGCCTCAATAGAGTGTACTGTAGATCTCAACTTAACAAGTTGGTTACTGTTTACCAAGGTTCCTTAATTTTTATGTATTTTATGTGGCTCACTATTTCTTTTAGTTTGCACAAGGACTTGTTTGAGGATGCACACAGTAGCCCCAGATCTGTGTTGGATTTATTTGTATTTTATCCTCACCTGTTAACTTTTTTTTATCCAATTTTTGGTTTCAGTCATCATGTTCTTGTTATTCCATATGACTTTTCTTTTGTTCTCTGCATGGCTGTAAATGATAATGGGTAACCAGTGTTGTACTATTTTGTCAACTCTTATATTTATTTGTAATAAAATTAATGTTTTTCAGTAGCAAGTATTCTCTCTCTCTCTCTCTCTCTCTCTCTCTCTCTGCTTCTGTTTTGCTGGATTCAGATGATTTTCAAATTCAGGTACACAGTGCCAATCTACATTTTATATGTGTTTGGGGGAAATTCAAGACCACTAGTGTGGGCATGATATGATTGATAGGTTTGTTTGAAAAAACGAGTTTTGCTTTTGAAAACACTGCTTTGAAGTTCTGTCTGATATACTGCACGTTTTACGGGTAATGTGTATCTTACAGTTGTTTTATTTGATATTATAGTAAAAATTGAATAATGCTTTTTACAGGTGAAGGTTTGGGTTCATGTTCAGTATAGAAAGAGACCCCATCAAGCCAGCCCTGAAAAATCACCCTATCAGGTCCTTCATCCCAGTGTGATATTCAGAAGTACGTCAGTCCCAGTCTTACAGATTCCAAGTCCGACAACTCTCAGAACTGTGGGAGTAAGTGGAAGTCCACCTGAAGCAGCACATCAAGATGAGCGCCATCAGTTATTGGCAGCTATAGGGTGTACCGAATGGGATGTCCCTTTGTTGGAATTCTGGGCAAAAAGCTTTAGTTAGGGTTGATATTTACTCGCATAAATGGTATCATTATTGTGTACAGTACATGCAACAGAGGAACCTCATTTATTCAGGCCATAACAACCAACAGAAATAGGTCAACTGAATGCTGCTACCCTTGTGGGCTAGAAAATCCGTAATTCTTGCAGGACAAAATCTGCTGCATTGTTCATTTTCATTTATAGAGCCAGGAGTATCTTTCTTGACACTGGAAGTAATGAGTGTATTCCTATACGTACTCTAGTGTGTTGTTGGACTTATTTATAAGAGGAAGCATCTGGCTCAAGACTGTGAGATGCCATTTGTAGTCTTCCAAAATGAAGCTTTCACAATACGAAGGGTCTGTCGGTCTGGAGGGTCATTTTTTGAAAACTCTCCAAAAGCTCTAGAATTTATTCAATTTTAAGCCTGTGTAAGCAGAAAATGAAAATTCGAATGCTAACATGGTCGAAAATCGCATCTAGTAACATGCACTTTTTTTTTGCCTTGTGAACTGCCAAGAACAAAGCACAGAACGAGAGTATGTGTCAGCCAATCAGCGAATGTTTACATCAATAAGGTAAATGCAGGTTTTTGTTCATTATTATTGCATATCAGGTGTTATGGGGTGTTAATATTCCTATATTTTCTGTTATTTATTATTATATGGATTAAAAATAAATATAAACACACAAAAAATTATACACTGAAATTAACATGCTACAGGTACACTTACACGTGCTCCATTACCATACAGAAATATTCTCAGCACAATTATTTTTAAAGATACAATGCTCAAAAACATATTTTTGGAAAGCTAAAACATTTCCAAACAACAAACAATGCAAAAAACATTTTTGATAAATCTGTATTGGTTCAAGAAATACAAGAAAATAAAAGATACAAGATACAAAAAAAAAGTTAAAAAAACAAAAACAACAGCAATTGCCGTTTGTGACTTCAAAATATGTACGTTCAATTTTAATGTCAAAGGTATAATCATGAAGAACTTTTCATCATCTTTCAGAATCACTAATTTTTTTTAATAATAACGACACTTTTCATCTTGGAAAAATAGCTAAGAAAAAATGTTGTAAATAATGTCATTATTGGAAAAAAGTAATTTTCAGTTAACTTGTAATATCATATTTTGTTTTATTTTTTCCATAAAAAATGCATAGCTCCACAAAGTAGATAGATTTTGCTTCATAGTGAAAGCAAAATCACGAAGATATCTTAAAAAAATGACTGAGATATCGCTGTTTGAAAATTGCAAATTTTCAAACGTTATTTTTGTCGTTATTTGGATTTTAAGAAAAATTGCCATAGAAACCTTTGTATTGTGAAGGCCTCAGTTAATAGAGGCTGAAAGCAAATGATGCATGAAGCAAGACAAGGCCCTCCTTTGGTGTAGTAAAATATCATCGAGTGCTAATTGCTTCACTAGTTCAAGATGATATGTGGCAGTTGGTTGATATGTTCCTATTGGGTTTAAGGCATCAGTGGAAAGGCTTGTATTTATTGAATATTAGGATTATTTAAAATTTTGTATTATTTTGTACAAAGATAGTGCCTTATAAGAGAAAACAACTATTTTGATATTAAGACAATTTAACCATTAACCCTTGTACAGAACTGTGTGTCGTTAGAAGTAAAATTCAGAAGGAATTTTAAGTGTGGAACTGATGATTATAACCAAAGACTTTTATTAAAACATCTCAGATTTTTATAGTTTTTATAACCACAATTATGACTACATTAAATGGTAGTAAACAGAGAAGGGCATAATTTTCCATATCAGATGTTTTGTAGGATAAAACACTCATTACAGGTTCTTAATAAATCTGGAGTAAGGTATAACTAAGAGAGCTGGGAAGATACAGGTGGCGACAAATGAAATATAAGAGGGAAACCAGTGCAGCTGAAGACCGAAGACAACTAGAAAAGAACCTTAAGCACTGACGTAGGGGGTTAGTGCTATCAGTTCGCGTACTGAAGGTATTACTAAAGAATGTTTGTAGCTTCTCCTTGGCTTCTAATTGCACCCATTTTTAGCCTTTTACTTTACCTCCATTTCAACTTCCATTTTTCTGTCTTGCTGTCCAAACTCTCCAACCATTACTTCTTGGTAGAACTGTGGGATTTTCACCCAGTCCCATATTCAGATCCTTGTACTTCATCCCATTTATTTGCTGGGTGTCTTATCTTGCTGTTTAACCACTCCATTTAAATCTGTTGTCATTAATTCAAGGTATAGGAGGATTAATTAAGAGACAACAGGTCTTAATCATGTACTATATTAGAGAAGATTAGTGCTATAAAACATAGTCAAGGTAAAAGTGATTTGGGAAGGGCGTTTGTTGTTAGGGTGTCACATCAAGGTCTCCTGATTTGAAGGTAAGCAGGTAAGGAATAGAAAGCACATAGGTGAAATGCAACTTTGAGGAGACTGACAGGTACCCAGATGGCTTTTTGACATCTCAAGAAACTTTTGTGCACTGGCCTGGCTCCTGTACTAAATCTGAGAGGCATTCAGAGCAGATACAATATGTGGTAGATGGCTGCAGAGATGTTTTCTATCCACATGACTGATGCTTCTACCGCTGGATATCTGTGAGTTCAAGTAAAAAGCAGAAAGAGATTAATACCTGTGGTTTGGCTTCAAACACTTCACAAGAAGACAAGATATACAGAAGTGAGGACCCCATGGACGTTTTGTCCAAAGATTTTGGATGTCACTGTGGAGGATATGAGGGCAATGAAGAGACTGCAAAATGGCAAGACATCAGGAATTGAAAATGATACAGTACTGTGATGAAAACGGGATTTGTGAGTGGCTGATCAGGGTATGTAACATACATCTGTATGGTGAGAGGAATAATGTTCCTTTGTATTAGGGTAAAGGTGGTAGAAAGAGTTGTAAAAATTACAAAGACATTTTCCTTAGTAAACCCAGGAAAATGTATTGTAGGATTTTAACTAGAAGTTAAGACAAATGACAGTAATGTGAGAAGTTTTCAAGAAAAGGGAAGAAGCCTTAGGCCTATGTGGCGTAATGGGCCTAGAGAAAGCTTTATGACAGAATTGATAGAGAGGCTCTGTGGAGCCTGTTCATGATGTGGTATAGAGGGTAAATTTTTTATATGTATGGAAGAAGTGATGCTTGAAGTCAGAAAAATGACAGTAGATAAAGAGGAAAATATTTATGATATGAAGATGGGACATGAATGGAATATGGAATGGCTGATGCCTGCAGATGGTACAATAATGACTTTGTGTAATGAAGAAAAACTGCAAAGACTGGTGAATGAGTTTGCAAAAGAAGAAAGTTCAAAGTAAATGCAAGCAAAAGTAGGGTCAAGAATGTAAATGGGAACCAGAAACATAGACAATGAATCTTAAAATGGATAGTGGAAGAATGAAAACAATAGATTTGTATAGGCATTTTGGGAGATAATGAGGTCTCTGGTTGGATGAGAGAAGAGGTGGGCCACAGAACAAGTGAAGGAAGGTAGTAGGGTGCATGCAAAAGATAGTGAAAAAGTTGGAGTGTCACTGGAAACAATCACTTGAGTAAGTCAAGGGATATCTAAGTCAACTCTCCCTTTATGGAAGTGAAGTGCAGGTGTGAATGGAAGAGACAAGGCAGATGGTGAAAGGTGATAAATGTGGATATGCATAGAAAGAATGGTAAAAGGAGTTAGTGTAGGTGGACAGATAAATCAAGGGTTTGAGACAGAATGGATGATAATTAGGTGAAAAAACTTTTATAAGGCAGAAATGTTAAAGAAAGATCTGCTGGATCTCCTTTCCCACAGAATGCTGTACAACTACTCCAACTACCTCTTTTTTCACTGTCTTAAACACTCCATGGCTGAATGTACCTAGTGCTTGGCTTTATAGCCTAATTTTCATAAGTCATCAAAGAGCTGGTTAGTTTGTGTGCAAGACTCCGTTATTAAAGTAAGATCCTAAACATTAAAAGAACTAGAAAGTATATGTGAATTATTAGTCTATATTTAACACTGTCATTTTCTAATGGCCTGGCTGACTGCTTTTGAGTGGGCAATGAAACATGAAAAGCTACTTCATAAGTTGCCATAGTCTTTGAAATAGCATATTTGCATTTGTTGTTATAATAGGCAGATAGCAATCAGTAACACTGAAGTAGTTTTTTTGTTTTTATCTGGTATGTTAAGAACAAATACAACCATCTCTTTGGGGCACAGGATTTTAAAATACAAAAGGTATTGGACAAATGCAATCAAGAGTGTCTCTTTTCAATATGTCTATCACTAGGCCCATACCTTTTTTAGGATACCACTCAAACAGTTCACTGATGGAGATCAGTCATGGTAATATTACATAAACACTAGTAAATGTAATTTACCATAATTTTTTATTATCATTTAGCATGGAAACATTTTTTGTCGAAACTTTAACACCTTGAAAATATTCGACATTGGTAACGTTTAGTGATTAGAACCTTCATGAATGAGACGTCAATAAAATGAGTACTTGCTTACATAATTATGTAAGTATTTCAAGTTAATTATGGCCTTATTTATTTACCTTTAAAATATTATCGTATTGAATTTCATAAAGGTATTTGGTAAAGAAATGTTATATAAAAGCCAAGTGGCAACTGTTGCACTTATGAAATCATCACTTCATTGTGTACGATAATAACCAAAGATGAACAGATTGTATAAGGCCGTTGTCATTATCATATTAGTTGCATTAAAGACCTTATTTTCGTAATTACATCTTATTCAATGTTGAGGCATTTTAAGAAGCTCTCCATTTCTTCTTTCATTTAGTTGGCGTTTGCTCAATTACAGTTCTCGCCCTTGCATTTAAATTGGAGCTAAAATCCACTAGTTTCTTTATGCCATCACCGGTCCCTATTTTATGATCATACTTACATGATATACATTTATGAATGATAAACACTTTATATCTGCCACCGAAGGTACAGTACAGTACAGTCCAGTACGGTACGGTACGCCGTTACGTAAAATACGACAGTTTTCAAGTAAAGAGACGATCATTTCAAAAGTTGCCTTAAAGGTGTGTTGTCTGCTAGAGTAGTAGCGACTGGTCGGGCCAGCTAAAACTAAATACTCCTTCAGTCTTAGTTGAGATATAGGTGGAGACACTCGTCGCTGTCATTCGATCGGTTGTGTTGCGTCAGCCCCAAAACGAGATCGAAAAATGCTCTCCTCCCGGCTATTTCGTCAGCTGTTGAATGTAAGTACCCAGCGAATATCATAATTCAGATGATTTATTAATACATTTCTCTTCAAAATGTTGTCGTTCGTCGAGATACAGTAGGTTTGTAATCCAAAGCAGGTAAGCTGTCACCACCACGAGTGTGGCCTCATGCACTGTTTTTAAGGTTGAGAAAAATTTGAAAGCTTGGGGACAATCTAGTGATTTACTGCATTGCTTCACGCAAGAATGATTCGCAATCTTGCGGTTGGAAAGTGATTGGTCGATAGCAGAGCGTTTGATGAATCGCAATGTCTTTTTATCATTATTATTTTGTAGCCTTTTTTTTAATGGAATATTAAGTTACAGGAAGTCCAGTTTTTTATCTAATCACAGATGCAAGCGAATTCGTGTGAGTGTGATCATCTTCCGTAATGTTATTTGTGCATAATTTAATACCACAGCTCAATGTTGGAGTTTTTATGCAGTTCTCAAGACTTTGATATGCTGAATATGAAAATCAGATTATTCAAATCTATCGCATATTTATTGTTATTGAGATATTTACTGTTTTTTGTTGTATGATTTAGCATTCATTCCCATGTGGCTTGTCGTGGTATTAAAGTAAGATATACAGTTGTATTTAGTTAAAAAAAAAAATAATAAAAAAGCCCAATATAACTTCACCAACGGGTGTTCTGGTTACAATTTGCCGTATTAGCTATGGAGGGGGGTATTTTCTTAGAGTAAACTAATTTTTTTATTTACTGAAAATTGGAAGAGAGCAACTTATAAAAAATACAAAAGTTTAAACATTTACTGTAATTGGTAGAGAAAAATACGAAGTTTAAGAAGCCACCCTCTTTCATTCAAGTGAACGACCTCGCCAGCAAAATACAGTACTCGGTATTTCTCAGCGTGGCTTAAGTATTTATGTGTTGGATCATGACACAAGTAGTCAAGTACCAGTCTTGGCAGTCGAACTCGAACGTGTGAAGAAGGTTCTTGACCCCGATTCGGTCTGCCGTGCTATTTTATTTCAAGCATTTTTTTTTTTTACGGAAATCGCAGTTCAGAAGTTGATTTTCACTTTGTATAGAGTTTTTTTTTTTTTTTTTTGAACACTGACAGTTGAGTTGGTTTGAGAATATTGACCAGTTACTTCTTGTTACTTGAGTTGGTTTGAGAATATTGACCAGTTACTTCTTGTTACTTTTATGTACGAACTTAAAAAAGTGATTAAGGCCTATTAATATTATTATTATTATTATTATTATTATTATTATTATTAAAAAGGATGGCTGGATTATGCATAATACAGCCATCCTTTGTAATAAGACCTGTTTAAAAGAGGGTCTATTCCCTTAATATTATTATTATTATTATTATTATTATTATTATTATTATTATTATTATTATTATTATTATTAAAAGAGGACACAATTACATGTAAAATTTGACCATTACTTTACCAAGCAAACACTCTTGGAACAGTATTCAAAGAAGGCATCGTGCTTACCCCTGTCAGGAACGTTAAAAGAAGAAGAAAAGAATATTATTAAAAGAGTGACAAAAAATTTGTCGCAAACCATTTTGAAAGATTATTTAGGAACAAAGTACGTTTTGAAGATTATTTATCTACTTTAGCCGTCATCCCCCCGCCTTCCACACGGTTGTATAATCAGTGCACATAGGGCATTAAGTGTCATTGTGTAACGTTTGACTTCCCGTATGTATAATGTGCGTGTGCCTGTACACAGCTTGCTATACCAGCACGGGCTCTTGTTTCTCATGCAGGCCTAGGACAAATTATGTGTTACAAGCAAAGTTGTAAACCTAGTTAGAAAAGCAGAATGCCACAATAGAGACAGTTGTCGAGATCCAAAAAATGAATTAGAAACGAAATATAAGAGAGAAAACCAGATAACATAGCTTATTTTACCAAGTAAATAAAATAAATAAATTTTAATTTTGGATAGAGCTTCTTGCAACCTGCTCAGAAATAGGCAGTAGTACTTGTTGGTTTTACTATGATTAAGAGGAAGTAGGATATGTATGTGAATACATATACGTGATGACTGTGTAAACTGCATTTACCATATAGAGTCCATATGAAAATTTAAATGAGTATATAGGCCTTATCATATAGATCTCTATATGAAAATTTGAGAGGGTATATAGGCCTAAGTTGAATATGTATGACGCAACCAGCACGGTTAACAGTATCAGGAAGAAATAGGTCATTTATTGTAGTTAAAGGGTATTTTTTTTAATTAGCTGTGTTCAGTAACATTCTCAACACTTAAAATGTGGTTTGAGCAAATGTAGTAGTTGAATGCATTTCTGTCGATATAATTTTATTAGTTTTGCCAGTTTACGTGTTATTTGTCTCGTAACAGTGCTTGATTCAGTGTCTGCTGTAATAAAAATAAAAATCTTGAAGTTTAGTATAGAAGACTGCAGAGGTATTGAACGTATAACGAGATCTTGCAGTCTGCATGGATGGGGTTTTTAACAGCAGTTCGTAATAAAGCAAACGTAACCTTTTGCTTATAATTCTGTGTCTTAAACTAACTTCGCCGACCTTAGGTTGTGCTTTCCTGTAAAAGACCTTTTTTTTTTTTTGCAGTGTGCAAAGTACTGTAGGTAGTACTACACGTACAACACGAGTTTTGCAGCGTTCCCTCCTAGACCCAGTTTAGTTGCTTTCCGTCATTTATCATCCGCTCCAACCGGTATTTCATTTAGCTGTCCAAATTCTTGAATGACTTTACAATACTCAAGTTTTCTCCTCTCACCAAAGAATGAAGTGTTTCGACAGTTTAGAAAGTGACTCCAGACCCGAGTTCTCGGGGAACACCTCGAATGGTACATTTGTCGTGTTGCAACTTTTCCTTCGTCTTGAACTGCAGAAAGAAAAAAGATTGTAGTCTCTCTCTCTCTCTCTCTCTCGCTAAGATAATTGTCGTTCTGTGAGGTTTTAACATATTAATTTGCATATTACAGTCATATCAATAGAGTATATATATATATATATATATATATATATATATATATATATATATATATATATATATATATATATATATATATATATAATCCTTTCTCTGTTGATATGACGGCAATATGCAAACTAATAGGAACGGCACAGGACGACAATTATCTTAGCGAGAGAGAGAGAGAGAGAGAGAGAGAGAGAGAGAGAGAGAGAGAGAGAGAGAGAGAGAGAGAGAGACTTCAATCTTTTTGCAGTTCATGACGAAGGAAACTTGCAACACGACAAGTATATCTGCAGGTGTTCCTTCTTGAACTGAACAGACATAACAAATGTCACTGTGAGAGAGATAACCAACTTTACGTAAATGTAATACTTTTACCTAACACACCTAGAGAAGATTTCGTAAATAACAGCTCTATGGTTTGTTCTGCACCCAAGATGATACATAACAACCCTTTCAGCACTCGAGAGATAATATCTCCTCTTAGATAACTTTTCCACTTTAGGTAATATCCAGTGAGACCCGGATAATGATTGGTCTGATGTTTGTGTTCATTCAGAGGAGGTCGATATCTTATCACTGGATTAATGTTTTTTTTATCTATGCTTGGTATTAACCATAAGGTAACGCAAAATGAGTGTTAATGTAAGGTAAAAGTTTATTTTATGTTAACAGGTAGTTTTGTGGTGCGGTATATATTTGGAAACTTTTTTTGGCAACATATACATACTATGGTACTAATTGTCATGAATTTTCATATTTTTTTAATTTAGGATAACTGACATTCTCTCTCTCTCTCTCTCTCTCTCTCTCTCTCTCTCTCTCTCTCTCTCTCTCTCTCTCTCTCTCTCTCTCTCTCTCATCTAGTATTCGGCATCCTGCCTGCTTCCTCCTCTTTAACCTCTTGCTCAGTGCATTACTAAACTAGGAAACTGCATGCATGTAAATACAATTCACCACTTCAAAGAGTCCTTTACTTAGCTAATAACTTGTATGTCATCAAAATAAAAAAAATGGCGCTTGTTTTTGTATAATCTTAATTGTGAGAATCTGAATGATCATATTTTATTTAATTTTTGGAAGTCTTTGTGCATTCTGGTCAGGGCAACAGTTCGGTAGACCGGTCGACTACCCTCAAAAACCAGTTTTAGTTAGTTGCCGTTTTCAAGAGTTAATCCGCAATTCTCTCTCTCTCTCTCTCTCTCTCTCTCTCTCTCTCTCTCTCTCTCTCTCTCTCTCTCTCTCTCTCTCTCTCTCTCTCATTGTACCACAAACGAAGAACATTTAGAAAGCTTAATTGCCTTTAATATTTTTACCGTAGAATTATGCTTATCCTTAATGATATAAGACCATTTGCACACTTCTAAGTAGAGCATAGTGTGGCATGTTTCTGTGTTGCATTACATTAGACTTATGTTTTCAAGACTCTCCCAACTTTAATATGTCCCTTTCATTGTCGTGGATATCTTTCACCGGTTCTTCTTTAGACTTGATGCAAAATTCATTTTCACCGCAGGCTTAAGTTTTTGCTATATTTATCAGGCTAGGGGAAGCAAGGTTTTTGCGCAGATTCCTGTGGAATTATTTACCCCTCATGTTCGAAGCAATTTCAATAGGCTCTATCAGCGTCGTCTACTTTTTCAAGGTGATAGGGTGCTCCGTAACATGGACAAAGGTTGTCTAGGCCAGGAAATAGAGAACCCTAAGTGCTCTACGGAAGTATCTTATTATATTTTGCTAGTTCATTTTGAAGCGAATTTCGTTGTCTTTTTTATTTCCGCCTATTTTTAAGATTTCTTCTGAAATGAATGCTAAGAAATGCGTGAAATTTTCTTCTTGTTTCTCACTTATTTTTTACACTGATATATGCTACAGATCTACGAAGATTGCGTTCATCGCTCTCGGTAAAGTAAAGGTAGCCAAGTAGCTTACAATTTCATAGTGAAGATTGGCTATTCCATTATGGCCCATGTTGTTCGTTAACGCTTGATAGACATCGAAACCAATCTGAATTAACGGAAGACGCCTTCGATATGAACAGCAAGAATAATTATCACTACTTCACTACTAGATGGGCCATTTCTCATTTTTAAGAATTCCTGATAGAATAGTTGCCAGATAGTTATTTAAGATTGTTCGCGAATATCTTAGTTTTCTCTTAGTTGGAAGTTTACATTTCTGTTTCACCTCAATACGGAGAGAAAGTAAATTTACTAGAAAATAAGTGACATGCAGTCGTGAGTATTGGTCCCACAAAACCAACGTATCTTACAAACTTTGAGCTGAAAGCAGACCGATATACTGTCAAAAGTACGAACTTAAATATATCTCCTCAAGGCTCGTCATTGATAAGCGCTTTGGCCTTGATAATTTTTCAGAATGCACGCCTCGTGTTGCGGCGTCCAGGCTATGCATCGAGTTGACTTGCTTCCGATTTCAGGAACTGCATTTCAGAATGGTAGGGACATATGCATTTTGGGTTGTGTGCGCCTGCGCGTTTGGTGCTTCTGGCCAAGTATAAAGGAGTATATTTGGTCTCTAATCACGAATATAATGGCAAAATTAAGTTGTTGCATATTTCAGTATGCTAGAAGTTTAGCGGATATTGAAGTCGGGATCTTTGACCTGTAGAAATTTTCATGAGGCCAGTCAGAATCTAAATTTCTCATGACTGTCAACAGGCATTACCGATCACAAGTTGTAACTCGACACAAACTGATGTTTGGTAGATAAGATAAACAAATGGAATACAAGAAAGGGACTCTACGGGGCTAACCTAATGGGGACTTCCGTGCTATTGTTATTGAAATGCACGCAAGTAAAGGCCAGGAGACTGTGGGTATCGTAATGCCCTAATGAAACAGATCCGAAGAAAATTTGAAAAGGTGGTGGCGGATGGAGAGAGTAGTCTAACACTCCCTCTCCCCCCCCCCAAAAAAAAAAAATAAAGCTCTAGAAGATGATGATGCTTGAATTGTGTTTCGTAGACCGTATTTCCACATTTCTCCCCTTATCAGTTTCTTTAGACTATACGCAAGCAGCCCATCTCAGCAGTTTCCACCTTTAAAAAGACTATAGATTAAATCTGCAGAATTTTTATTTTGTAAGCAACAGATTCTGAAAAGTGGGTCCCTTCTTTTACAGGTTTAGTGCTAATTTCTCTATTTTTGTTTTGTTTTGTTTTTGATCTTTAGATTTTTATTTATCTATATCCAGCAACAATGTATGCCTTTCATAATGTAAGAATCGCATAAGGTTCCAAGACTCCTAGCTACGTTAGGACTAAGGTGCTAATCTATTCTCAGGAAGTGTCAATTAGAATATGGCTCCCGAACTTCAAACTCGCAGTTCCTAGTACAGTTAGTTTGAAAACAATATGATCGAGGCTGAATACAGTGTACTTGCTTTTTACAGTGGAGTATGTTTGTTTTAGTGACTGTTGGAGTAATAAAGTTGCCATTTCTCTCTCAAAGAAACTTTTAGCCCCGACTGAAATGTTGTTACAAGAACATATTTTTTGGTATATTTCGAGTGTTTATTGCAGTCAGCCGTTGCTATCTGCTAGCCAGGGTGACGCAGAATTTGGAGGTGTGACAGGGTTATTGTCTTGGGGGAGGACGGTGGAAAATGCGGCGATGCCTGCACGGGTACGCCAACAGAATTTTACCCACGTGCCAGACTGTTTGTTTCAGAGTCATCACAAACACAGTGACCCCGATTCTTATAAAAGTCGTGTTGGACGTCAAGCTTTTGACAGTTATTTGTCAGTTTTCAGCTTCAGTTCCATATTTAGGGTTGAAACTTAACTGTCAAAGTAAATTGGAGCGTTAGGGGATATATATACTACTGCATTTCTGCTTGAGAAAGTAAAATTACAATTTGGAGGTACTTCGGAATTTTGGCTTACTAAAATCAAGATGCAACTAGCTTTTTCGCCTTGACGTTATGGCGATGTAATTTGTTTTTTTTATCAAGTTGAGGATGCGGTTAACTGTGTTCTGTAAAAATAAACAGCAGGTTAAAGAGCTAGAGCTGATTTTTACAAGCGTATATATGAATTTTAGCTGCAAATGATTATAGTAACGACCAGTTCATTTTCCGATGTACTATACTCCCTCTTACTTCCCTGTGCCTAGTTAGCTTTGCGCTTACGACTTTATTTCCACTTTTTTTTCTGCAAATCCTTGGCGAGATTCTGCTTGGGTTGTTGGAACACCCATGGTTCTCCGTCTTATTTTCCCGACGCATTTCTCTGCTGTCGTGTTGTTCACTTTTCATTCTGCTTTAATTCGTTCTGCCTACCCCTTGTGTATTGTCCTGCTTTAATTCGTTCTGCCTACCCCTTTGTATTATCATTATATGCTCTCTCTCTCATTGAACGTCAGATATCGGTGGAATGTTTTCATTGCTAAAATAAAAAGGAACGAACAACTTTACGTAAACTAGGACTATTTTGTCTCATAAACTTTACGCTTTGGTGACTACCAGACAGGTCTGTCTTGCATTGTCTCTGATGTCAGACTCTTCCGAGTGAAAACTTTGAATTATATTTTGAATGGGGTCGTTGGCGAATCGGTAGAGTACAATAATTTACAACCGCCAGGTACGCGGGAAGCACCGCTATCAGCGCATGCGCGGCTTATCACAAATGAGATCGAATGCCAGGCATTCGTCAGTTAAAGCAAATTAACAACGCTTATGTCATTTGCTTCGTGAGTTTAATCCCCGGTATGCCAAGCGTCTTGTTATTGCTTATTGATCGTTTGCTTGTGGGTTATATTTACAGTGCTACTCAAGTAGCAGAGAGAGAGAGAGAGAGAGAATGTTTTTTGTAACTGGGCCAAGTTTTGAGAGTACGGTGTCAGTGAACTCTTGCAGAAATTATAGCATTGCGTTCTGGGGTGAATAAACCAAGCGGAAATGCTACTGATTTGATTTTGAAAACCACGCTCGAAACTTTCAATAATACATACATACATACATACATATATACTGTATATATTACTGAAAGGACCTCATTCAAACTGGATGGTATCTAATGGAGTATTTATTCAGAAAAAGTTACAAGCTATCTTCGGCAAACAGTCCGGATACTTGATAATGTGGACTGTTTGTCCAAGATAGCTTGTAACATTTTCTGAATAAATACTCCATTAGATACAATCCAGTTTGAATGAGATCCTTTCAGTAATTCTACTAATGCACAGAACAATTGTGTATGTGATAAAGTTAAATATATATATATATATATATATATATATATATATATATATATATATATATATATATATATATATACACACACATACGAGAGACCGATCTTTACCCTTATTTTTTTAAATCATCCATTACCAATTTCTCTCTCTCTCTCTCTCTCTCACCTTGCCATCGAATATTTAATTTTAATTAATTGGATAACGGCAAATGTGCATTTTTTCTATTGTATTTATTTATTTTTTGTGTCGTTCCTAAATACTTTAGGGTCCAATGCCAAGTTCCGTTGTCTGGTCTAAAAGAAGACTGGGTTAGCCTAGACGCTTCCTTCCGTGACTTCCTTTCGTTTCGAATTTTTAAGCGTTTCTTCTCTCTCTCTCTCTCTCTCTCTCTCTCTCTCTCTCTCTCTCTCTCTCTCTCTCTCTCTCTCAAGTTAAAAAAATTCAGGATCTGTCGTTACGTGATTATAATTAGCTTCCGTGATGATGATGATTATTATTATTCAGAGTATGAACCCTACTCATATAGAGCAGGCCTAATTAATGGGAAAGTTTTTCTTTAAAGAACAGAAAGTGGGGGAGAGAGGGCGTTTGGATGTTTATCCTCCCCCCCCCCTCAACAAAAAAATTGACAGTTACTGACGCCGAGGAAAGTAAAGGGGACGAATTCAGCACCTTAGCATTTGAGAGTTCATTAAACTGTCGTAAAAAGTAGACAGTGCATTCCTTTGGTTGCTGTGTAACATGACTTAGCATCAGTTAGGACTAAGACTTTTACAGAGAGAAGACGTTGGAACTTTCTTCCTTTCGTCTCCGTAGAGGCGGCGCGTTTATTGAAGACATTATTATTATTATTATTATTATTATTATTATTATTATTATTATTATTATTATTATTATGCTGATAGGTAAGAATGGGTGAAAGAGAATGAGGGCAGTTAGCTAGCTAACCACGGTAGGGAATAGTTCAGAAAGTTGAGTCTTAGTAAGCGTAATGTAAAGTGTGGTTCAGCCACAATTTTATTTAGATAAAGGTACAATTAATATTAACAAATTACAAAAATGATTTTGCACTATATTAACATAGTGAATCGTACAGATTATGTATTTTAAATTTTATTTGTTAATAGTATAACTCTATTTAAATAAAGTTACAATTTTTCTTATTTTAACCATAATATCAACTGTTATAATAATGATTTGGCAATATATGTACATTTTTCACAAGACATTTTTTAATAGTATAATGGCTGAGGTTCATCGCAATGAATATATAAAGATATTCTTCTCCACCATCTGTGGTCTATATTGTTTGGGCAGTTTCTCCGTTAATTCTCCATTGTTAAGACATTCATATCTTGTAAAATGCTAAATTAACTGCAGGTTGTAAGGCCTTTCTTACATGGAATCAAAAGGTAGTGGGTTTGTAGAAAGTAGAGAACCCCCGTAAACTTTTGCAGTTGACAAATTGGAACCTACCAGTAACAGTTACTTTAAAGAAACATGGTTTTACAATCGAACTACTACTACAACGTACTGGATATGTAGACCTACAGTAGGTCAAATAAGGTTTATGGATGAAATCTTGGAAAAGCGGCACGCCGAAAACTTGCATGTTCGTAGTCATTTTGGTTTTACTATAGCTAGGCAAGGTGTTGATCCCTTAGGGATGAACGAGCTGGCTTTTCTTTGGTTCAAGGTCATTAGACAAGTCTCGCCCATATTTTTTTCATTCATATTAAAGTGGAAAATTTAAAACCTAAAAATGTCAGTTTTTTCAGTTCAGTTTGTTTTCAGTAGTTGTGCTCCAAATAATACCTTGACTACAAGGAGCGAAGGGCATTAGCAAAAACAGATTCTTCGGTTATAAACACTTCTGCAAAAAGAGGTTCAGTTTCAGCTGTCTGTAACAATACGCTTAAGCTCATGAAATGTGTTTCTTAATCATTTGTTGTTGCACAGAGCAGCAGCTTATACCCTGCGTGGCATGAGAGGCCCACCAATCATAAAGCTTTGGTGAAACACGCCTTCACCGGCATGCCACTGATTGGTCAGTTTAGGGGCAGATGCCAAGTAGACATTTGGACTGGTATTTTGTTGTGTTAACAGTCAAGGTCAGTGTTCATACAGGCCCATGGTTACAGTCAGCTCAAGTTTGTATAGGTGTAGGAAAATGAAAAGAAAATGTTGTATAGGTCCCAGAGTACACTCTTGGGACGCCACGAACAGATTTCAACACAATAAAGTTCCCTTAGCTTGAAAACGTCAGAAAATCCACAGAATTCCTTCAGTTAGGCAACTCATTTATCTATCATCATCTTAAAACCGTTGGTAGCTTGATTGTTTATGTATGTTTAAATAAAAAAAATGATGGCACGTTTTATAAAGCACATGAAACATTTGTGATGAAACAGGTTGGTATCAGTCTCAGAAAGATCAACGGAGCATAAATCCCAGCGCTTGGACTTGTGGCCTAAGCTCTATATTCTATTCTATAAATTGGAGTGAAGCACAACTATTAATTTTCTTTTAGTAAACGTACAAAGCGAAGATTCTGGAATTCAGTATCTTAGCCAGTCTCTAAATGTGAACATACAGGGGACACTGGAAATCTACTTTTAATAAGTTATCATAATTTTACGACTGCGTTTAGGTAGAACTGTCCATTAGACAGTGACAGAGGTGGAAGCTGCCGATAACAAATGCAGAATGGGATTTTGAACCCTGTTCATCACGGGACCACCAAGTCACCTGCAGTTTCTGATCCTGCCACAATCCTTATTTCGCAGATATGTTTTCTGTATAAACACGATTATAAACAAAGGCAATGCCACGAAGGAAAGCGAAACGACGCTTTCTTGCGTGGCATTGTCATTAATTATACATTCATCACGTTGCATATTTTCGTGATTCAGTTATACAAATATGAGGATGTATCACTTTTCTCTCATCTCTCTTTCTTCAGGGTAACAACAGTAGTCTACGAGCAGTTCTTGTTAATTCTCGACTGGCTTCAACTCTCACGGGGAATGAATCATTATCAGAGGATGACCCAGAGGTCTGGGAGCTTATTAAAGAGGAGAAGAAAAGGCAGCTGAAAGGGCTTGAACTTATTGCCTCGGAGGTGAGTTTTTTTTCTGCCGGGTATATCCTTACAATCTTTGCCTTGGGAAACAGTCTTTAGTGAATGAGCTGACACCTTCCAATGACTTGGAATTGGACAACAGAAGTATCTTTAGAATGAAATAACTGCAGTGGAAGTGAGTAAAGAAAGAGGCTGTGTGTTTTTTTTTTTATTAAAATAAAGAGAAGCTGCTAGATAGGAAAGGAGGTGCGGATGGCAAATCAGCAGAATATGTCTTATGGTATTTGTAAATGATTAGCCGAGTCCCTATACTATTTATAATAATGGCAGTAGCTATTATAGAAGTACAGAAAGGAAAGCTCTTAGGTAGGAGCTTCTATCTGCTGTTGGGCTGACCTTAACAGCAGGTTAAAGAAATAGTTCTTATAAATGGTTTGAAGAAGGAAGCGTGGAAGGGAAAAAGAGAGGACAGAAAACCATTGTAATGAAACCTGTCATATGGTGACCGGAAAAAGAGCAAAGTAAGAAAGCTCTGCCAGGACAGTGGCTTTGTGGGTTTTGAATTTAAATTCAAGGGGAAATTTTTGATGCCAAGTACTGTATGTAGTTCTCGAGACCTGATCAGGTCTAAAGAACATCTATTGTACTGAGATTAGTAACCAATGTGGTGTTGGCTGTTTTTGGTTGACAGGGTGAATATTGAAAGAAAGAGTAGAGGGTTACTTGGTATTTAGGACTGAAGCCAAGGCAATTGGCATTAAGTTCATTACTGCCAAATATTGCAGGGTTTAAAATAAAGTACTCTCAGTGGTACTACTTTGGGTTGCTATCTAGGCGTCACCTACTCCGAGGTACTAGTATTAGACATGGCGGAAACTCCTTGGGACGCTGTGTTTAGTACTAGCCCCTCGGGGATCAAAGTATTATATACACTCATTTCTATATTGTGTGGTCGACAAATTATTATATTAATAAACGATATCTTCGTGCAGCCGTCTACTTTACACTTACCATACGGTATTTAGTACTAGCACCTCGAAGTGGGTGACGCGTAAGATAACAAGCCAAAATTGCACCCTTTCAGTTTTCTGTTAGATGGCCTCTATCGGCCATTAGAGGATCAGTTACAGTGTATTAATTAACTAATGATTAATGAGGCACAGCAATTTGTGTAATGAAATTCGTTAAATATGTGCTTAACCCTAATTTATTAACCTTTTCAGAACTTCTGTACCAAAGCAGGCTTAGAAGCCTTAGGTTCCTGTCTTAACAACAAATATTCTGAGGGCTATCCAGGTCAGAGATACTATGGTGGTACGGATATCATTGACAAGGTACGGTTTTCGTTCATAACACAATCCCATCAGTTTGCATTAGCAGATCATGCAGTCAGCAGCTCTCTCAGACAGACTCCAATGAAGAATCTTCCCTCCTTGTGTGTCTGGCAGGAAATCAACACCTTGCCATATTTGCTCACATATCAACATACATAATTATTTTAAAAAGAATATTATTTAAAAAAAACAATATTCTTTTTTGTAATACCACATCAGCAACCTGGATGTCACAGGGGTGAGAAAGTTCTTTGATGTGTGTGTGTGTGTGTGTGTGTGAGAAGGTAGCTACTATATGTGATACGGCTAATGTAAACTGATGTAAAAGTGAATTTTATATCTTAAAAATTTCTGTGTGTACAGTGGTTTGAAGTAATTAGTGATCCAGAATTCTTAAATTACTGTATTGCACAATTATTATGAAATGAGCGTATTGCACAATTATTATGAAATGAGCGTATACAGTTGTACACACATTTGCAAATTTCAAATACCAGTTAAGTTAAGAGATTCTGCAATTATGCTAATGGACTGGCGCACAGTTCTGTTAACTCAACCAAGTAACTTTGCTACAGTTAGTCAAGTAACCTTCATTGGAAAGGATTTAGATATGTGTACTTACTAGGAAGTTAATTTTTTATTACTTGATAGTGCCACATATCTAAAACTATGAATACCTACTGTAGCATCTTGAAGATATTTGTACAGTGCACCGTCTAAGAGTTGCCACTATGAATTACTTCATCTGGTTGTCCCTGATTTCTCGTGGTTCAGCATTCACATTGTCTGCAATGTTTGTATCTCTAGTTTTCTTAATTTTACATGATTATACCAGGCAAATTGTAATTGCTTTCGTTATTCCAGTCTTAGGAATTCATTCATATTTCTTTAATCCAATATGCCAGTTCTGTTCATCGGCTCCTAGCTGTTGAAGCCTTCATGTATACAACAAAAGAAAGTGGATCAAACCAGGTTGAGTAGTTCACGGTGGAATTTCAAGGGAAGAGATTAGTCACCAATCTCTTGGTCCTGATCAGGCAAGACATTCAGGCAGACATATATTAGTTCTACCAATATGATATTGAGTTTTGAAATAAATTAGCCTTTAAATTTTCATTTGGCTCTGCAGTAATTGTTTTTCTGCGTGAGGCTGAACTTAGATTTTGAGTTATAAATCTACTGGATTGGGATTCAAAGTACTGTACTGTACCACTTGTAGGGTAGTCTTGTAGCTTTCAGACTGAGGTGCTAAGCACACCTGTAACTGTGTGGCTTTCAGGTTGAGGAACTCTGTCGTAAGCGGGCACTAGATGCATTCCGCCTTAAGCCAGAAGACTGGGGAGCCAATGTGCAGCCTTATTCAGGTTCACCCGCCAATTTTGCCGTTTACACAGGACTGTTGAACCCTCATGATAGAATCATGGGGCTGGATCTTCCTGAAGGAGGACAGTAAGAAAATTATATATTTTAACATTTTACTTTCATAATTTTATGTGTACCTGTACTGTACATTGTACAACCTATTTGAAATATTGTATTCATAAGTGTATATTATTTTCCATAAGATCATTTTTTATATTTTAGTTAGTGGTATATATCTTCACTGTATATACACAGTATTTGTCTTAAAAAAATTTTGTTTCAATGAAGGAAATAAACTTGTATGCTGAGTATTCCTGGTATCACGGTGGTTCATCTGGCTATACAATTTCACTTATTAATTAAGGAGTCAGGATGTCTCCACTGCTGCTCGGGTAGTGGAATTTTGACCTTTGATTGTTTCAGTTTTTTTATGCATTTTCTTCTCTTGTGTTTGTATTTGTTAGTGTTTTTGTGACGACTCATTTTCTTGGTATATTATTGGAAGACTAGGAAGGAGTTTTTAAGGCATTCCTCAGTGTACACACTATCTGTGTTAGAGATATGGTGTACTTGCACTCTTAATTGGTTGGCATATTAAAAAATGCTTTTGGACTCTCCTTTTGCTGTAGATGCAGTCTCATTTTGGATTGTCATATGACCTTAATTAAACTGTGTACCTACCTGCACTCTGTGGGTTGCAGGAATGAGAGTTACATAGAGCAATATAGATAATAATGACTCTTCATTGTTTACTTTCTGCATCTGAAGACCCAGCTTTCTCATCTGCTCAGCCCACAAAGACCATAGAGACAATGCACTATGCACTGTTTTCACCACTTCTCTTTTCTGAAATCTCACCTGTCATATGTATTACTATTCTCCCACTATAGCTAGTCTATTCATCCTTGTTTTTTTTTTTTGCAAGATTTAGTTTTTTCCTGTATTTTTCCATGCATCTTTTACCTTCACCTATGGTGTTCTTATAAGATTGTGTTTCATCATCTTCCGAGTCTCTTGAAACCCATAGGTGCTAAAAGGAGTTATAGAGGTTCCAAAGCCCCTATTCTGATTTATGAGGTAGCTGCCATAAGGATAAGATAAAGAGCCCTGTTAAATTTATCTTATTAATTTTACTTTTTTGCTGCAATCATGGGATTACCCTTCCTGTCACAACTGTACTCTTCAGTGAAACTCACCACCTTTCGTGTGCACTTTCAAGCAACACAGCTTCACACCCAACTTTTTTGTATTTTTATCTTACTATTTGTTCATCCAAAAACATGTCTACAAACAAAGCCATGCGATCACTGGCTTATCCTAGCTTTTTCCTGAGGACTGCTGCTTTAATAGTGGGGTGACCTTCTCTTTACAAGTGTCTGTTGAGGCTATAGAACCTTTTCTATGTTTTGATTATAGGAGGGCTGCCAACTGGTATGTTTGCTAGTAAAGCAGCAGTTACTCACCTATTAGAGAGAGAGAGAGTTGTGATAACAAGATAACACAGAGCAGAAGTGGGATTTCCCATATA
The DNA here is from genome assembly GCF_040412425.1 of Macrobrachium rosenbergii. NCBI lineage: Eukaryota > Metazoa > Arthropoda > Malacostraca > Decapoda > Palaemonidae > Macrobrachium > Macrobrachium rosenbergii. The sequence goes on along the minus strand of NC_089795.1, from coordinate 87,434,083 downwards.
ATGTCCTCTGTATCTTTACTTCTAACATAATGCTTGGACCATTCCACCAGTAAAGAATAGGGAAGGTTAGGCTAGAGTCTGGTAATAGTTGTCGTACGAGCATTGCAAGGTTTACCCTTTATATTATCAAAGTATTAAGATTATTAATAAATTATTTCAAGCTTTTCACCGTAAATTCAGTATCAGTGTGTAAGTATCACCACTGAAAAGAAAGCTAAGTACAAAATATGAAATATAAGTGACAGAAACACCCTAACTTGGGAACAGAATTGATGAACTAAGGCTAATGAAAAATTATTGCACAAACAATCATTAAGGTGACTAGCCTACATATTTTGTGAATCATTTATCGCAAAGAAAATTTGCATTTTGAAAAATACACATAAATATTGAAAACCACAACACAACCTGATTATAAAATCCTACAAAAAATATATAGTCCATAAATTCCTCTGTCCTCCAGTGCTACAACCAGAGTACAACAGTGCTTTCAGCGAACACTAGAGCACACCAGGTCAGGTCAGATGTTACAAGAATATGAAAATTTGGTTGTGTGGAAGAAGAATGCTTAGGTGCCTTTCTTTCTGAGAGAAGGTTTGTCTTTGGAACATTTCATGGCCAACAAAATGGCCTTGTTAAGTTATGGGTTTACTCTTATATTAATAAATTTGTCCTCATTTTGCCTGCCGTGGGTCCTGGCAATACTTTCATTCCAAAGCGTCTGGCTAGTTCTAAGGTTATGATCGTAAATTTTCAAGAAAAAGATGGCAAGAGCAATTAGGTTGATGTAACTAGCATAGCAGTGAAGCTCTTAATTTATGTAATGTGCCTTAATGTGATGATTCTAATTTTGGATGTATATAAATCTATGATTTGATTGTCATGTTTTTATTGTTTAGTAAAACTGTGATTTAGATTCTTATAGTATTGTAATTTCTTAAGTATGAGTTGGTTCCGGTTCCCTAAATTTCTTGAAATCTATTTCAGTTTAACTCATGGCTTCATGACAGACACCAAGAGAATATCAGCAACTTCAATATATTTTGAATCGATGCCGTATAGACTAAATCCAAAGACTGGACAGATAGATTATGACAAATTGTATGAACATGCTCGCCTGTTTAGACCACGCATGATAATTGCTGGTGCTAGTGCATATGCCAGACTCATAGATTACAAGAGAATGAGAGAGGTAAGTGATTTTTTAGACATGAAATTTCACATCAGTGCTTTCAAGAAATTTTACAGAAGTGCTTTCAAGATAATTGAAAACTGAATCTGTTTTATATTTTACTGTTCTCAGTGTCCTTTTTCTTCGTGTACAAAAAAGGATTTGAGCATCTAATTAAAAGATGCTCACATAATACGCTGATAACTTTTGTTCCTTTAAAACACTAACATTTAAACCAATACCCCTAACCTTTAGCAAAGAATTGAAAAATATCACAATAGAGCAGCTGGATTTTGTATTAACCTTGCATTGGTTGGCTTTGGTCAGTCATAGTTAATTCTTTCTCTCTTCTACTCGAGAGCCTGTCAGAATAATGACGCTGCTTTGGAGTAGAAGAGAGAAAGACTTACTCTTTTTAGGTCTCTGTGTGTCAAGGAGTATTAAAGGGAATGGTTTTGCCAGAGTAATGATTTCATGTAAATGCAAAACCATTGAGGAGTGGATACTGTTAATTGAAAGTAGTTAGTGAAGAAAGGTGGTCCTATATTTTGAATTAACTTTTAGAAGTTTAGTTTCTGTTTTGTCCAGATATCAGATGAAGTTAATGCAGTACTTCTGGCAGACATGGCTCATATCTCAGGTCTGGTTGCAGCAGATTTGATTCCTTCACCGTTTGACTACTGCCATGTTGTCACCACCACCACCCACAAGACACTGAGGGGCCCAAGGTAACCATATCATCAACATAGAGAAAGAGAGTTGCAATGATGATGTTACTGAAAGAGAGTTGGAATGATGATGTTACTTAAATTAATAGCGTTGAAATGTGTTTACTTGCTTAAAAATTATCAGTAATGTACTAGCATCATCAGAATTAATTTCCAGCTACAGCACACTCTTAATGATGTTAAGTAAAAGTTGTTAGCTTCTGTGTGTACAGTCAGTCTTGAATATTAGACATTAATGATTATTAAAATGCTTCAGAACTATAAATGCACTGAATGTAAGTTGATTTATTACAGGTCTGGTTTAATATTTTTCCGACGAGGAGTTAAATCCATCAACAAGAAGACTGGAAAAGAAATAAAATATGACCTAGAACAACGCATAAACCAAGCTCTCTTCCCTGGACTCCAGGGTGGACCCCATAATCATGCTATTGCTTCTGTTGCTGTTGCTCTGAGACAGGTAAGAGAATACCTTAGAATTACTTCCCATTAAAGATCATGACTTAAAAAAGTTTGGGCAGAGAAGAAATATCTTCCATGATTCCAGGGAATACCTTTTATAGAATTGTTGCCTTTATTTTCTAGAGAGTATTGTCTGTAATAATATCGGGAATTTCCTTCCCATTAAAGATCAGGACTTGCTGCTGTACTCAAGACTACAGGCAATTTGCATTGTTGAGGTCATGAGTTCACTTCACTGAATAAAAAAAAAGTGTCAAATATTTTATAGAGAACACTAGAGGATTAAATTGTTCACATACTAGATAATATTTGTGATATCCCTCAGTTATCATCATCACTGTTTACCTCTTCCCCCTGCTAAGATTTCTTTCTTATTGCAGGCTCAAACCCCAGAATTTCGGGCGTATCAAGAGAAGGTTATGAGTAACTGTAAAACTATGGCAGAAGAACTTCTAAAACGTGACTTTGTGCTGGTTTCAGGTAAGATCAGAATAAATTGGTTTTACTTTAATTTTGATATATTTTATTTGGAACACATGAAGGGTTGATTACTTACTTAAATGTTTACAAAGTCCAGTTAGTTAAATGTAATTGAAAAATTCTTTCCGCTAGGAGTCTCAAATGGATGGGGTGTTACTAAGCACCCAGTCTAGGGGCTATCCCTGCAACCCACTTGAGCTGGCTTACCCTTCATTATTTGTCACCAAGTATATCTCAAACATCTCTGTGACTCGTGTTTCACGTTATTTTCACATCAAACATAATTTCTATGTGACCTTTGTTGATATGTTCCCACATAAATGCTTAACACTTTGTTGAAGTTACATTTCGTAAGGTGTAACATTGGTGATTAAAATGGTCTTGCATTAAAGAAACTAAGCTCTCATGTGTTCTCTTTTTCATTCAGTAAATGGCTGTGATTTTAACTTATGACAGACATAATTCTACCATGCCTTTCAACTACTACGTCACAGTGGTTGGTCCACGTTTTGTGGACGTTGCTCCAGGCTATATATAATAAATCCTGAAGCCAGATGAAATAATGGCTGCTTGTGCAGAGCATTTGCCACAGAGTGAAGTGTTTGAATGCTATTTTTTTTGCCTGTTTTTTAATCCAATTTCTATTTCATTTCTGAATTTAATCCATTCTAGATATAGATAGACAATGAGTATCATATTATTAAATGCTATCTTATGAAGAAAGTTCCAAATACATGTAATTAAAAAAAATTTTTTTTACAATAAAACTAGTTTTTATACAAACGTATTACAGTAGTCGTGAAATATCCTTTTTGTGTGGAATACATCCAGGTGCAAAAAGCAAAACATTTCAAAGAAAACAATGTGCACAGGCTTAGCGAGCTCCAAGATGCTGGCAGATACCCTGCTAGTGTTTATGACCATATACCAAATTTCACCTGAAGAGAGAGGGAAAAGGAGTAAGATTGATGGGTTTATATAAAAGATAAAACATTGCAAAGAAAAATAGTTTTCGATTATGAATTCTTTAATAATAAAATAACCTTGTTTTTCGTTCCGACTCAGCCAAGAAATGGTGTCTAGGAGCGCCGTGTAGTCACACTACCTCTGTGAGGGGTGGAAGAGGTGGGAGATGTAAGCAGTAGCTGCTGCTGCTGCTGCTGCTGCAATTACCAGTTGATTCACAACCCAAGAGGGAGAGAATGTTATGAGGATCTTAAGACAGTTTCAGGAGTCTCAGGGTCTGAATAGGCACTCCAAGGTTGTGCCATGGTTACACTATCCTCTTCCTGAGGTTTTTCATTCTTCAAAGCAATGACCAGGGTGGCAGTCTCCTACACTTTCTTTCTTGATACTTGAAGACAGTTCTTTTTAGGCTTTCAATAGTCTCAAGATCCAAAGATAGACACTCCTCAGGGTGATAGCTATGACACCACGGCAGTGCCATGGTCAACAAAGGGCCTAGTGTCCTTTCATCTACTCTGTTGCAGTGCAGGTACACTAGTAGACAGTAGAACACTCAGTACAGTGGCCAACCAGACACATCCCAAGAAAGAAGGATGTAACTACAAACAGTTTAATCGATAAAGTCAGGAGATAAGGACAATTGATCTTGGCACCTTGACTTCCAGAAATTTGTTTAACCTCTTTAGAAGTTTGATCATAGTCCTTCTTTTCTTGACTTGGCACTGTTCTGCTCTGACTTCTCTCACCCTTGAACAAGCAAGACATCTTTAGTATCCTTTTACATCTGGAGGCTTATGCCTTTCGCCATTTTACAGTACGTTTCGAAGTTGATCAGTGAGACTGATCATTCCACTTTTATTGTCCTGTGACTCCAATGACTTATTTTGCCTCCTTAAAGACTGGACCTACAGCCCAATGCTAACGACTTTTTCAGCTTTGAGATGGCTGAGAAACGGTGTCCAAATTGTCATTTCTCTGACTAGTGAGATGATCAAACGAGCGTACCCCGCAAGGAAGATATAGCCATAAGAAGTCCAGTTCCAGAAAAAAATGACAGGTAATTAGCCTAACTTCCAACACGAGCTCTTACAATAGTAGTGAGTTTGCAGTTGAAGAATCATTGCTTCCATTAGAAGAACCAAGTAGAAAAACTAGCACAAGAGGCAAAAAAACAAGTACCCTGTGAAGTACACAGTTCCACTGTTCAAAGTCAAGAGAATGGTGGTGAATGTGCTGTAATTCACAAGGATGAATTGAGCTGAATTATTTGACTATTCTGATGAATATACCACAGAGTTGAAAGCATGAGTTAAGGCTTTGGAACTAGTTTTAAATGGTAACAAAATGCTTTTGTCATATACTGACTCAGTTTTACCAACCTTTACTTGAAATTGCCCAAGAATGGTTCTTTCACACTTCTTTTGGGGACAAAACTGTTCATTTCGCTGGATTCCCTCTCACGTGAGAATCGGTGATAATGAATTAGCAGACAATGTAAAGTGTTCCCCACTCTGATGCGAAGAGACCAGTTAGGTCATTTGAGGAAGTGGGAAAAGAGGTGGATGTCCCTCACCTTGCTAATGATGAGAAAAAAGAACTAAATTAGATTAGCCCCTGGCCTACAAGTTTCAGTGCCAACGAAAAGGTTGAAGTTGTTTCCAGTGTATCCTCCTTACAAAAGATACTTTAGATGGCAGTAGTGAACCAATGTGCTCACTGTGACAGCGAGTACTATCAGTTGATCACATTCTAGTGTGCTGTTTAGGATTTATAAGCAGCAGGAGAGTCTCTGCCATAAATCTGTTGCTGAGATTTAAGAAGAAATTTCACTTGTGCTTATTATGGCTTTAAGACATTCATATTTTTAAGAACAGTGAAATTTATTTATTTTAAAGAACATTGAAAATTTATGAAATTTATTTATTTTAAAGAACATTGAAATTTATTTCTAAATGACCTTTTTAATGTATGATTGTGTGAATACAGTAATATGCACTTCTAAATTACCTTTTTAACTTATGATTGTGTGAATACAGTAATATGCATGTTTTTGTTTATTATTAGATTTATCATACAGTCATTTCTAATTGCCATGACATCACTGAATGGTCTTCCCTGTCCCAGTGCCAGGCTATATTGTCCAGTTTCATACTTTTGTTCATATATTACATATAATTTTAAAACTAAGCACTGTAAGTACAGAAATTGTCTTCTGGTTTGAGTTACTGGCTTGGCTGGAACTTTCTGCGCTCTCTCTCTAGGTTACTATTTTCACAACAGTGCAGGGAATCTGTACATTTACATAACAGTGAGAGTACTCAAGAATTTGTGTCAGTTTTGGATTTTAAAAAATGATTGCTCTCATTCTCAGGAGGAACTGACAACCATTTAGTGTTAGTAGATTTACGACCCAAAGGACTGGATGGTGCCCGAGTTGAAACAGTTTGCAATGCCTGCAACATCACAGTTAACAAGAATTCTGTTCCTGGTGACAAGAGTGCTCTAAATCCTGGGGGCTTGAGATTAGGTAAGTCTTTTGTTGAACTCCATTCTAGATAAAATACTCTGATTATTCAAGTTTTAGTCACATTGAAAAAACAATGCTTCAGTTTCCATCACCATAGGGGGCAGTGCACTGTAGGCTTTGCTTAAGGTTCTTTGCAGGGTCCCTTCCGTCCTTAGTTGCAACCCCTTTCATTCCTTTTACTGTACCTCTGTTCTTATTCTCTTTCTTCCATCTTGCTATCCACTCTTTCCTAACAATTGTTTCATAGTGCAACTGTGAGGTTTTCCTCCTCTTACACCTTTCAAACCTTTCTGCTTTCAATTTCCCTTTGAGCAATACATGAATTTAGACCTTAAAGCCACATTCTGTATTCCATTCAGTTTCCATAAAACTGTCCATCCCCAGACATCTTGGACTTGGGGGTGGAGGTGTGGTTTTCCCATACATTAATTTTTGTTTAACCGAGGTATGTCTTGTATACATGTATTTATTAGATCATATGGAAATGAATGACATTGAGATTAAGAAAAATGGAATTTGAATGAGATTCAGAAAGTAAAGGAACTGTACTGTAAAAGTACCAAGATAGTTTTAACACTGAACTTGAATTTTATGTCTATCTCATTAATTTCAGGTACTCCAGCTCTGACATCACGTAACTTCATGAATCAAGATTTTGTGTATGTTGTTGAACTTCTTGACAAAGCCTGTGCTATTGCTTTAGAGGCTACTGCAAAGTCTGGAAAGAAACTAGCTGACTTCAAAGCCACTTTAGTTAATGATCCAGAAATTAGTGGAAAGCTCAAAGACCTACAAAAAACTGTCAATGAATTTAGCTTGAAGTTCCCTATGCCTGGTTTTGATGATCATTGAAGACAGGTTATAACATTATCCAAGTACATATGTTGAATTTTCTAAGGTTATCGTGCCATCATCAATGTTTTTAAAATATATTTGTTACTGTATTATCTGAATTACAGGTTTACAGTAAGTACAGTGCCTGATGAAACTTTTTGTCACAACTGGTTATATACTATATTGAGGGTATTAACAATTTGCCCAAGAGAAATTTTTATCAAAGCTGTGTTTCTTTAGAAAATGAACTGGCAAAAATCTACATTACTATATATGTAGTGTAGAGAGCAAAGACTGTGTGGAATCAAAGGTTGGGTTGACAGGAAACAGAAAAGGCTGGACCAGATTTTTCAATCATATTGCCATGAAGGATCAAGATAGTGGATGGAAATTAAGTGTGGTATATGATCAGATATTGTATGGTTACAGTTAAATTATTTCCTTGTTGTCTAGTTTGCAATGTCAGTTTAACCTTAATAATTAAGGAGTTTAATCAAGCCACTGAGGTAATGTATTTGGTTGGTTATTCTTATTTATAGTCCTCGTAAGATTCCACTCCATGAATGGGTTGAAGGGTCAACATTGCATTATGGTGCAGTGTGAAATTTAGATTTACATCTTCCACTGAAATTTAGTTATTAAAATATGCTTTTCTTCTTGGGTGTCTGTATGGTACCATGAAAGGAAAATGCTAACTGAACATGCATTTTATGGGCTGCCCAATACCAAGAGCCTGTGCTGGCATAAGGCCAACTCGAGTAAAGAACTTGCATTTTCTTGTAAGTTCAGTGAAGTACTGTACTTGTCCTGCACAAAAATGCAGTTTTTATTAAAAGACTTAAAAAAAAAGCAGAAATTAAAAAAATGTTTGCAATTATAAACAAATGTCAATTATTTTAGCATGTAAGATAACCATTACAGGCTGTGAAAATACAATATATATATATATAGTATTTTAACACTCAATTGGAAGTATTCATGAATTTTAGGTACTTAGTTAATATGGGTGTTTGGGGTAATCCTAAGAATAATACATTGTATGACAGATTCTCTATTATCAGCCTACTGATGTACTTATCATGGGATCTTAATCTGGATCTTTCATCAAATTATTTTACTTATTGATTACAGCACAAAAATTCCTAAATTACTTTATATGTAACCACTGACTTAACTTATCTACAGGAGTGATATGAGTACGATAAAATCCTGAAGGCAGGAGTGATATTATTTACGATAAAATCCTGAAGGCAATGTAAAACAATCCAGGTAGTTCTTCAGTCTGTGTTACCTTGTACATTTGGAATACTCTATCGTACTAAAGACACTGTATTCTTTTTGCCATATTACAAAGGTGAGTACTGTATTAGAGAAATTTTTTAACTCAGTCATGTAACCTTCAAGTACATCAAATATTACTTTAAGAATAAAACTGGCTAATTATGGTAACTACCAATATGAAATCTCTCAAACTGCTCAAGTACTTTTGTATGCAACAAAATTCTGTACTTGAATGCATGACTAAGATATCAAGTTTTATTTTGTTACTCTTTGAGATACCCTTTTCCTAAACCTAGGTTGTTGAATGTAACAGAACAGAAAAAAAAAATTGCCCCGGGAAATTTTACAATTCTAGTCTGTATGCATAAATCTATAAATATCTGTTGTAAAATCTGCTCTATTGTTGGGGGGGGGGTTTAGTCTTTTGTCATTGACTGGGGAATTAAACATTGTAAATTTATTGACAATTGAAGAAGACTGTAGGAAAGCTCATTGTCATATATCATCTTTAGTACATATCAGGCTAAAACGTCTGCTGTGGGAAAAATTTATTTTTACTTCTAGGTTGTTAATTTTAATTATGTTGACAATAAAGAAATACTTGGTTATTATGCAGTTTGTTTACAATGCTAACTTTATCTGTATATGTATTCTGATTCAGTGGTGTGAGAATGATGTCGTGTTTACTTGAGATGAAGTCACAAGCCATAAATTTACCAGAAATCCTCTTTGAAAATGAAGGCTATGGATGGGCCTCTTACCCCAGACTTCGTGAGCTATTGCCTGAACTGGACATTCTCACCCAAGACAACCTGTATATCAGCCTCATCACTTCACAATCTAACAGATGCCAACACTTTGCCTATGAGGTCAGGTTCTCCTTAGATGGCACCTGGTACAAAACCATCTCATCTGGACCAACAACCAACTGACAAGAGAGATTGAGAGCTCTGAGTGTTGGACAGCATGCCTCACCAAGGCTAGGGCTAGCAGAAAAACAAGTCTTGAGAGTGAGACCTTGATCTGAGGTTCCCCCCAAGGGCTCATATGATGCATAAGTAAGGCTGCAGAGGACAAGTCACATCCTACTCTGAAGGCCAAAGCTTCTAAGGTGGGCAAATGTTTGAACTTCATGATGAGGATGGACAAATCTGTCATTGGAGAGAGACTACACTTTTCTTTTGGAATACCTGGCTCATGGCATAGAACTGCTGTATAGCCTTTCACTGTAAGGACTAAGGGAAGCTTGTGTTGACAAAGGTTAATGAACTATGCTATCCACTGAACAGAAGCTTTGACTGGAGACCCCTTTCCCCATCTACACTGTCAGTTGGAGATGGCCCACTTCCCCTGACTACATTAGCAAAGGACCATTGAAGGCAGCTGGAAATCTTTGCAGTCCTGCAAGAAAAATCTCTCGCATGCAGGAACTACTGGAAAACTGCCAACCATGAAGGAAGGCCTGGTCTGACTAGTAGTACCTCGGACTGTGTGGCTCATAAAGAAAGGGCTGCATGGTGATCTCTCTGGATACCTACCAAAAGAACTAGCAAATCAGGATGAGGATACCAATCAACATGGAGACAATGAGGAGGTAAGGGTCGTTCTGATCATTTTAGCAAATAAGACTAACTGGAGGAAAGGTGTAAACATCTTCAATTGTGCCAGGGGTACTTGAGGGCATCCTCCAAAGTATCCCAGGTGTCTGAAATTGGAGAGCAGAACACCAGGAGCTTCCTGTTTAGCAGTGAGATGAACATATATTAATCACTGTTATGTTCCTCAAAACTAGAGCCTTTTGCCACATGATTATGTAGGAAGCACTCACCACACACTGTATCTCTGGCAGCTGGGCTGGTCTGCCAAAACATTCAGCCTGCCTGGAATGTACTTGGCTGACAGCTCGACATCGTGGTGAACCATCTATTCGTGCATCTGCTTCACCAGCTGACAATTGAAGGGAGACCATCTGCCCCTGCTTGTTGGCATGCCGCTATGGTCATGTTGTTGCGCACGAACATTTTGGAGTAACACATCACATCTCAAAATGCTTGCAGAGATAGTAGTGCTGCGCAAATTTAAAAATGTTGATGTACTGATGAAAATCATTCCCTGTCAACACAGAGCAAAGATCATCAGGAGGCAGTGAGTCCAAAGGAACTTCCATTAGGAGGTTCTTGTCATCCAGCCACCAAACAAGGTCTTCTCTTGGCTCGAGGGCAGAAGGTGAGAAGAAGGGTCATCTGTGTTCAACAATGCTGCATTACTTGCTAATGAAGCTGGTGGTGGTGAAGGCACCTGAGGCAAGAGCTTTTTGAAGGACAACAGGTAACTGAGGATGATCCTGAGCTTGACGATATGAGAGTCTGACAGAAAAACTTTGCTGCTCCTGCTGTGCCAGTCAGCATGTCTAGGTACTTTGCCTGCTGCTTGGTTAGATGTGACTTCTCTCAGCTTATCACAATCTGGGCAAGATGTGAAGAGGTTCTTGAGCAACTTCTCCGAGGATACCAGAAACGGCATCTGATGTCAGTGACCCTCTTAGCACCATCATTCATACCGTCTCCATCTGCACGCAAAGACAAAGTGCAACCATCAATGTCTGGAAGAATGCTTCACTCAGGGCCACCAATCCCCCATCAACCAATCAGAATTCAGCTCCCCTCCCACCAGGGATCGGGGAACCTTTGTATACTGACTGATGAACCCATTCTAACCAGAAAAAACCCATCCCAACCTAAGGATAGCAACGAGATGGCAGAAACGTTGACATCCTTAGAAAACTTCTACAGATTCCCCGTCAAGAATTTGGTAACTGTATGCCTACAACCTGAAACTATGGGTATATCATGCTATGTTAAACTTCCACCTGCATTTACCCGAATATACAGTAATTTGTGAAAAATACCACGAATAGATGAATTTTCTGTGAATAGTGTGTATATATGTTCCATGGAGAAATCCGTGAGTAGGTGAGTTGGCGAATCCGGAACCGAGAATAGGCAGGGGTCGACTGTATTCAGAACTCCTGCCTCTCCCCTTATCCAGATTATGTACATTGGCCAGCTCTTAGCAGATATCAACATTGAAGAAAAATGGGAGAATTTAAAAGACCTTGTATAAAATCAATTCCGCTGATACTGCAATTCTTTATAATAGAATAATAATAATAATGCTGGAAGTCAGACATGAAAAAAAAATGGACCACAACCACCCTATATATACATACTGTGGATTAAGTGACAAAGCAACATAGTGGAATTATGGAACATCAAAATGCATCAATTGTGTTCAAAACCATCAAGCAAGATTTTACAGTCTGTTGGTACTACTTATAATACAAAACTCATTTATAATACAAAACTCATAAAACTGAAAGTGCAAAGTAAGGGGTTTTAGTGACCCATCAAAAGAATGTACAGTACATACAAAATGGTGGCTAGCTGAAATATTGAAAATACAGTAGTAGCATGGTGAATAATACATGCTAAGTAAAGTATTACAGGCAGTCCCAGGTCAACGGCGGGGTTCTGTCCCTGAGCCGAGTGCTGCTAACCAAAAATCACCGCTAACCAAAATTCAGCAATAATAGCACCACAAACCCCGCTTAACAGCACTGTTAACCGGATATCAGCATCGAAAATCCAATTAACAATGTTGCTGGCCAAGCGCCCAAACAGCAAAACACCGTTAACCAATGCCACCATTAAGCGGGGATTGCCTGTAATAAAGTGATTCAGTAAACTGATAATTCAAATGAAAATACAAAACAATAATTCTGCAGGAAAAATCTTGACTGAAAATATATATTAAGTCCTTAATAGCATACAATATGAGAATTCCTTCTACTATACAAGACATGATAGCATTGGAGATATTTGTATAAGAAAGTAAATTTCTAAGTAATTTGTATTTTTCCTAAGTATACAAATGAGCCTCTAATTGGAGGTACAGTACTGTAACCTTCACCTTCAGCTGGAATGGGTTGTTGAAAAATGTTTTGGCAAGATGGTTGGCTGGTGTTGGGAGAGGAAATTCCTGTTGCCTGCCATCACCGAGCACTTTTGCCTTTGCATTATGGACTAAGTGGGTTGGTTTTGGCGAGATTATGACAAAAGGCTCTGGTCTGTATACCTGGGAAAAATACAAATTAAAATTTTTTTATTTGTTACTACAGGATTACAAACTATCACCTTTTACGTAGGAAAAACCTCCATAGTTGGAAAGTAGTCTCTCAACTGACTGGAAACTTGAATCTCCACCCTGAAATGTCATATTCCCATTCACAATAAGAGTGCGGAAGCACTTACTCCTGTATCCTTAATAACAGAGCCATGACCCTGAGTTGAAATCTTGCTCACAGAAAACCTTGGAGAACCAAGCATGATCCCTACAAGAGATGATGCAAGTTGAAGGGTATCCAAAACCCGGACAATAACACCGATGGGTTCAAAGCATAACTCTAACCCTCCTCCCCACACCTGAAAGAAAGTTATAGTCACATGTTACAAGTCAAAGCTTAAGACTGGGTACTTAGTAGCTTACCTGCATCTGTGCCCAAACCAGAACATGATCAGCCCAAGCTACTACATCATAGGGGGATGAATGGAATATAAAATTTAAGCCAAAGGCCAAGTACTGGGGCCTATGACATCATATATAGCACAATGAAGATTGAGAGTAAAAAGGTTTTCAAGCTGTAACAGGAGGAAAATCTCACAGTTGCACTATGAAACAATTGTTAGGAGAGGGTGGAAAGTAAGATGAAAGAAAGAGAGTATGAACAGAGGTACAGTAAAAGGAATGAAAGGAGTTGCAGCCAGCAGTCAAAAGGGATGCTGCAAAGAACCTTAAGTAATGCCTACACACCACCATGTGAGGTGCACTGATGACACTATTCCCCCTACAAGGACATCATGGAGGAAGGAAGAGAAGCCTGTCACTCAAACCAAGTCTACCTCCAGAAACCTGCCCTCATTACCTGTGCTACTGAAAGTTACTCTGAACTGCAAGGGATCATCCCATGCCAGCTTTTGTAAGCTCTTGCCTGAACTGTATGATCGTCTACTTCACTGGAAGAATTGTAAGTGTGTTTAGTTAAGGCACCAAGCCAGAAAGAAGGGGTATTTCTGGACAGCTTGCACTTGCCAGTACAGTACTAACAGAGGAACCAAGACTGGCCTAAGAGGTCAGATCTTCCTGAGGTACTGTAGTACCTCACTACTCAAACAGGGGATAAATTCTTCTCTTCTAGATCACAAACAACAAGGACCCACCAGCAGGGAACCCAAAAGTGCTTGTATTATCTTGTGAGGAACCAAGTGGGTTCTGGGTTTTTTTTTTCAGACTAAGGAAGGAATGAGAATGAGAATCCAAATCTCCTAGTACCAGACGAGATAAGAAAGGTCATGTAATTTGCCAATATGCTTCGTCAAGGCTAAGGCTAGCAAGGAGATAAGTCTTGAGTGTTAGATATTATTCAATGCCTCCTAAGGTGCCTAAATTAGGCTATGGGTGGGACAAGAGAGACATCCCACTCCATAGACCAAAGCTCCTGAGAAGGACAATACTGTTAAAAGTCCTCATGAACCTGGGTAACTTCACCAAAGCGGAGATATCCATGCCTTTCAGTCTGAAGTCTGGTCTCTGGTCTAAGGTAAAGTGATACTTTCACAGCAGAAACTGAGAAGCGCTCGTTTCAACAAAGGTAGATAAGGAAGTTTGCAATCTGCTGAACAGTACATCTGACTGGTGAGAGGAGACTCCTACAATATCAGTCATAAAAGATGGCCCTTTTCCTAGTAAGTTACATGAGCTGCTTCAGAGGCATACTGAAATCTGTGCAGTCCAACCAGATAAGCCTACCTGCCTGCCTCTCTCTCTCTCTCTTGCAGGAGCTGTTGGATTACCTCCAAGCATGTAGCTGGAAGGTATGTACCAAGTGATCAATGCCTTTGCATGAGTGGGCAAAAAAGGAGAAAGGGCCACAGAGGAATCTCTCTGGGTGGCTCGACCAGAAAGCAAGCAGATCAAGCAAACACTTGGTGTGGAGCTAACTTGGATCAGGGTAAATGGAGGCAAGGCATCAATGTTCAGATCATCCAAGGGGTGTTGGAAGGCATCTTCCAGAGTCATCCAGAGATCTGGCATGGGGTAGCATAACACTAGGAGCCTTGTGTTTAGTCATATGGCAAACAGGTTGCTGACCAGTGTTGCCAAAAACTTGAATAACCTTTCCACTCCATGAAGGCATAAGGACCACTCTGTCACTAACCTGCTGTTAACTAACTTGTTATAAAGTTTCAAAGAAAAATGTATTTTGTAGGATTTTTTTTTTTATTAAGCAAGAAATATTGTGAGACAACTTTATGGCAATCAGTTCTTACCTGAAGCATGTAAGGAGAACGTTATGAGACAATCAAATGTAAACACAATGTTAGTGGAAAAGTTCCAGAACACTGAATTGAAGATTCCCAACTGAAAAGGATTTCAAAAATAAATATATAACAGATATGGGTTAGTCTGTTTGGTAGGAGAGACATCAGAACAGACATCACAGGATGGGGTCTTAGGTGAATTTTGCTCAAAATTAAATTGACTAAGACAAAGTTTACAGCTAAAACAGCAGAATTTCTCTACAGACACCAATGGACAATTTGTGGCCTAAGAAGGTCTTACCTGTGTGGAGTATGCAGGATGGTTTCCTTTGCAATAGAAGGCGTATGATTCTAAAATGTTAAGTCAAAAAGCAGTCATCTTTGTCCTCGGAATGGTAGTGTGTTGCCCTTGACCTTGACACCTCTTCTTATTTCTTTCATGCTTTCGTTGCTACCCCTGCATATTTTCTCAGCTTCCCAGACTGCATGGGGAATGCTCTGTAATGGAGAGTTCCAACATCAGCTCTGCTCACACTGGCACAGGTGCTCAGCCACTTATCGTTCCTGTTGAGATTTCTGACCTTGCTCCTGCAGTGACAGTAATTCTGTGGTTTCTGTCCTAGCTTGAGGAGCGGTACTTGGAGATTACTTGGCCACCAAGGGATCTGTCCTCTGGATGTTCCCGCAGTTTCTGCTTAGGAGGTCACTGATGTGGATCTTCTTGCTGGTATAGCTCCTACAGGAGAAACTTTTGTAGCTGCTCCAGAGCACGACACTGCTCTCATTCCCCATTTTTGGCTGCTGTTTGAGCCCCTGAGAATGGCTTTGAATAGATTTTAAAGATTTTTTTCTGTTGGATAACTTTAGCAATGTATGTTGGTGAGCTTCTTGTCCTCTCATAGTCAGTCAAGCATTCAAAGATTAGAGAGCCCTCTCATTCTCGTAGTTCCTGGTTTTGTGGCAAACATAACCATCAGTTCCTAAACAATTCTATGGCAATGTTTTTAGACGATATCCAGTGATCTAAAAACTTGGCATAAGATTATTGGCACAAATAACCTTGCAATACACAGCAGATCATTCACTAACACCAAAATAAAGGGGTTCCAAGCTAAAAAAATATACGCAATTAAGGTTTTAAGATTTTTATTTATTTTTAATTCAATATTCACAAACTACATTATCTTTTTTATTCAAACATACCTTTAATATACAAAATTGCTCTTTAAAAGTAAAATATAACAGATTGACCACTAAACATATTTATGCATTCTTCAAGAGCCATTTTACAAGCTTTACCTCTCCTCAGTTTTACCTTCATGCATTGCCGTTATGCAACACATTCAAGGATGGGAAGAGATATGAAGAGTGCTGTAAACTTTTATATTTTTTGTATTTTTTTTTTTATTTATTTATTTTTTTTGACACAAGGTGGCCCAACCAGTTGTACAAGTCCACAAGCATAAGTTTTGTCATAAAAATTTATTCATCATAACAGTAATTACATCTGCATCCTAGACTATCATGTTAATATTGCATATCCCTTTATAAATGCAGAAGGGGAACAAAGACGCTGGTAATCTTACAGGTCATGTCAATTAAATATAGCTATGAAAAATGACAATACTCTGAAACAACAAGAAAATTTTTTTGGACAATGGACGACGTACATCTTTCTTTTTTTCACACAGTACAATATTGTCAATCTCTTGGGACAAGTTATTTACCACACAATTATCTAATATTTTTTATACATAGCAGCAGCTCAAATTACTATTCCCTAATTCTTGCTTTCTTCAGATTGCAAGGGAAAGAATTTAATTCAAAATCCCATACAAATTTCAAAAGAATGATCATGTTCCAACCAGTTTTGTGCATTAGAAACCAATGTTAAAGTGCTCCTGCATCTCTCCATGTGTTCTCACTAAACTAAAACCAAAGCCTTATTCATTGTTAAATAATTAAATCCTAAGCTGCATTGCAGGACTCATGAAAAAATACCTAATTCCAAGATCTATTGTAAAACAACAACAATTGCTATACAGTATACTTCTCTAAATTTAATTTGTTATACTGATAATCTAATAGAAATCCAAAGCCTTAGCTAGTGAAAATAAATGTATTTGCCTAATTCTAGTTAAGGCATAATTACATTATACTCTATACAAAATACTCTTTTTCCCTATCATACATGGTATTTGGTACAGTAATCACAACTTCAATGCTAGAAAGCAAAGCCGTATGTTTCTTTATGAACTGTCGTCCTGACAGTGATGGGAACAAGGATTCTGATTGATGTAGGAATTCACAAGACACTGGTAACTTGAATAATTTTGTTTCAAAACCACAAATTGTTAAATAGCCTTCCTGGAAATTTTATTTTATTTTATTTTTTTTTTTTTTTTGAGACAAATAACTTGACTAAAAAGAAGCTTAAGGAATTTTAACCTTTACCTACATTTAAAACCACTGCCCTTTTTCTTTCTCTGCTACTTTTAACATATTCTTGTCCTCTCTGCGTTCTGAAGTGTAATCTTTTTAAAAATATATTTGCAGCTTGCTCTGGCAGGACTTATGCCACCAAATTTTGATCTAGCCAAACTGAGAACTAAACAGCATTGAATCTTCACCAACAACCCAATAGGTAAGGCTGCAAAATTCAAAGATGCTAGGAAATGTTTAAACCAAAGGTTTAAGTGTTTAAATGACAGCACTAGTTTTTTCTACTTTTAACTCTGGCACGCTAGTTATGCCTGTGGTAATCACTGACTAGAAAGTTTTATAGAAAAATCTTTTTCTGCTGCCAATGAAAGAGAGTGAGAGAGAGAGAGAGAGAGAGAGATTGCAAGGCCATCACAGTTAACAAAAAGTACATTCTATCCTTCTCTTGTTAAGTTCCAATGTTGCCATATACTGTATACTTCTAATAGCACCAGTATAAATACAATTGCAAGATTCCCATAACTACAGATACCAGGGTATAATCTGATCTGCTTGTTCACAAAGAATGGGCTGCGTTGACATCAATATTCCTTAATATAAACCTTATTCAGAGTTCTACAGAGCATTCTGATTTTATATAATCACCTTACACCTGTTTTACTTTTTAAAATGAGATTTGCTAACTAATAATGCTACCTTCATTTTTCTAAGTGAAATATGCCAAGTTGAAGAGAAACAAAAATCATGAAATTGTATTGATTCAAGAGGTCCTTGAGATGCTGTCATTTAAAAAGTACCTAGTGGATGCAGAAATGAAAAACGCTGAATATAATTAACCTACTTGAGTGCAGTCAAGTGAGAGAGGGATTATAACTTAATGAAAAAAGAAACTGAAAAAGCAGGGTCTATGCAGCTCCCTAAACACTAAGGTCTAGGCGGGCTGATAAAAGCTACCAAATTATTTCACTGCATTAGCCACAAGATTACGAGGTTCAAAATATTTATGTAATGAGTGATCATAATAACCTATACTCACTTTATTGTAAATTATCATCATTTTTACTAATAAAGATAAAAATCCAAGAATTGGATAAACTGAATACAGTATGTTGAAGATTTTGACCATACTTCTTTCATGGAATTGTTTCTAGTACTTAATATATGCTGTTTGTTGAAAGATTGAAATGAATTGAAGATATGTTCAAGTTTCTGTATTCTTAGAACTGAGGGACAGAAATGTTCGTTATTCTTAAAAAACCATGGGTCACACAAGTTGCCGATCTGAAGACAGAATAACATTTCAATTTGTTAATCTTTTGGAATGAAACTAGTATTAATCTGTTACTAATTATGTTGGGTTTTAGAGATATTAACAAATCACAGACAAGAAAAGGTATGTTTGATCAAGCTACAATAACTGGAACTTTGGCTGCCATCGTCCTTCAGTGCCTACATCAGCAAATTTGTAAACTGGACTACCACATAAAATTAATTATAATATATCCCTTTCATTTAATAACTATTAACACGAAAATATGCGCTTCATCATTCCCTAACAAACTACACTGGCAGTTATTTCCCTGTGAAGGTAGCACTCAATTCCTATACAAAGTATGAGCAACAATCCTTTAGATTGGTAAAGCCAAAAAATCCTTCAAAAAGACAGCAACTCAAGAATCCCCTTCATCCTCACGGTATTTGGATTTGCAAATATAACAGACATTGTGCAGTCTACCTGCATTCGGCACATTATTATGCATTCCACCATTTAAACAAAAGATTTTTTTGACTCTGGCCTAAAAAAAAAAAAAAACTCATAAGCCCAAATACCAAGCATAAAGTTTTCTTGATGAGAGAGATCTTATAAACTACTTAAGAGTAACGCCACTTTGCAAAGCCAGCTCAACCGCTCTTTTACACAAAACTCATTCTTATAACGTGACACAAGGTGCGAGATGGTACCGCAGATACAAATGGAAATAAAAAAATCCTTTGCACCCAAGGTTAAAATACTAAAATAGCATATTTTTATTGTGAGACACAGATGAATTAAAAAGTGGAACACTCATCTACAGTGATATGTTGAATTTTTTTTTTTAATAAAATACTGTAATTATAAAACAACCCAATTTCACTATTAAATGCACACTCATAACAAAAAATAATTACACAATACTTACAATAGACAGGCAACTGGTTTAAAAATTTTGCAAACAAACCAGCAACACTGCACTGCCATACTTGATTAAAATATTGTATCCAATAAGTTATATGACCAACATTTTAGGTACGTAGTAATTCACAGAAAATAATGACCGTAAGTTACTGGCAAACTCTTCCTAGGATGTTGATGCCTTACACTATAGTATTCACTTCACGAAAAAAAAAAAAAAGTCAACAAAAGACATTGCATCAAAATTAAAAATACAATTCAGTGTAAATAATTATAATATATATATATATATATATATATATATATATATATATATATATATATATATATATATATATATATATATATATATATATATATATATATATATATTCTCTCGAAAAGAAACTGTACAATAACTTTTTTTATGCTTTCAAATCTAAAACTGCAATAGCATTGTGAGATTTACAAAAAAACTTTAAAAAGCTTATAGGAGTAGTGTTAAAACATTTACTACTGTAAACATCTACTAGTTAGGCAATGACAAAATATAGTGGCTGGACACACCAGTTCTGAGCTTTTTTTTAAATTTTTTTTTGAACTAGCATGGAAGAAAAGGAAAAAATACCTAACTTTAAAAACACAAACTCTTGAGATTTTTTTTTTTTTTGCTTTTTATTTTGAGTATTAAATTTTTGTACATAAAACTGCATATGGTAATGATTTAACTACTGTATTCCCTTTACAAAGGACTACAAAATGATGGAAATAGACTAAAAATACCTTCACTGAAACTTGATAAGCACATGGCCCAAGACATCTTTCAGCATTTTAATTTTTCTTTGAACAAAATTACAAGTATATATATGCTACACTTCTAGCATTTTTCTGTTTTTTGTCTCTTTTCCACTATGAGCAACACTAATGGACCAGTCACATTAGGACCTTCAAAAAAAAATTTAATGGTTAAATCACCAAGAACACAGAGCAAATGAGGTTTACGCATTTCCTATGGTACACCAAAGAAATTATATTCCATGCTGAGCAAATATTTCTATTTTTCGTAATTCCATTCAATGGCAGTGTCCTTCCAAAAGGAAAATTATTTACTTAATTTAGAAACTCCACAATTTGCTTCAAACCAAACAAATATGTTACACAGAATTCATACTAATCCTTTCTGTTGCTATAAAAACTTACCTAGCAAGGAATGACAGACTGGAAGGTTCACGGCCATATGACAAAATCACTAACGCAATAATAAACAATGAATGAAGGTTTACCCCAGTGAGGATGTGACCAAACGCTGCGACAATGTTGGGCCAACCACATTTAAGCCTAAAACTCAACTCTTATGAAATTTGAACAGTATGTGCCTAAGTTTTCAGTTGAAATTGCCATCCATGAATTCTGAAAATTACGAAATAAACAATTCCAAGACCTAGGTCACACTTCAAATACTGGAAATTCTTCAAAAGTTTTGACAAAAAGAAAAAAAAAAAAATTATACTCCCTCTCGTACTCTAACCCAAAAACACAGTTTAATGATGGATGACCCAAAACACTCCACTGCAATGGTATGGTGAGGAAGAGACATACTGTAGTTTCATGAGGGGTTACTTCCAAGATCCAATTTCTCCCATACATCCCAAACTTAAAAGCAAAACTGTGATCAAATATGAAACCCCCAAATACAAGGTACAAGTTCAAAAATTAAGTACTAAAAAATAGAATCACTGATTCAATAATCAAGGAACTTTGTTTACTGGCACTTATCAAAGCTTTATGACCTTCCTTGTGCATACAAAGAACTATGCTCTCTTAATCTTAAATATCTGTAAACTAATCTTTCATTCTAAAAATTTCACGAAATGCAGAGTAAAGCAATATAAAGAACACCACAACATAAGCTATTAAAGTGACTTAAAATGTTTCACAGCAACTTGGGTAAAATCACACAAGACTATTCTGACATGGCAATTGGAAAGCATTATTCAATCAGGTGTGCCAAGAGGACATTTGCTCAAGACCCTTTCCCTACTCAGCTTACTAGTCCTTTTGTTGGAATTCTTGGCGTAAGTTATAAAACTGTCATATTTGGAGCTTGTACTTTGAACAGTGCATAGAAATTGTAATTGCAGACTGAAAAATAGATGCACTGCCTTTTCAAGTAATAATACTTTTCTAGCAAAAGTAAATTGACATAAAGGAAGCACAAAGTAAAAGTTTTCCACAATAAGCCATAAGGTAACTACATCTGAAAACCACTTGAATTAAAAACATATTTTCTGATGAAAGTTGCACATTAAAAAAAAATATCCCTACATTTGACTAAAAATCACATATCTAAATATAGTGTAAGATGAACACTAAAAGACTTAGTACATATCAATATCTCACAATGCAAAATTCTCTGCAATGTCATGGCAAAAACTTATCTGAAATTAAAAATCTTGCATCACACACATATAATACAATTTTTCTCAATTTTGTCAGGATATCAAATAATCACCCTTAATGCAAGAACACCATAATTTTAATTACTATTCCTGCCCACTTCACTGTCTCTAGTACTTCTTACCAATCTAATACAGCACACCACAGAAATACCATAGAAACTCGTACATACTTACAATATCAGATGATAATTGGATCTGGAACTTGACTGATGCAAGCAGTTAACCAAACAAATTCTGTCAGGCATGTTAAGTGCCACAAAACAAAAGTTCCTTTCACTGTCAAGGAAAAATAACAAAAAATATCATCTTGCAAGAGGGCACTTTCAGACCTTTGCACTCAGGAAACATTACCCTCGTAGCACTCTCATTACAGCAGACTAACTTTTCAACAGCTTCCGACAAAAGGGGGAAATGTAAAATGGTGCCGACTTCATCTACGATAGCCATGTCCATCAAAAGTGAGTCAAATAATCACAAGTCAAGGACACTACTGGAGTCTAGTTAGGTATATTAAATTGACGTGGCAATTTCTCTAAATTCTGGTACGTCACTTTCCAATAATCAACAATACAATCACAGAAATATAGAAAAACTGAATTTCAAATATCTCTTAAATTGAATACACAAAATCTAATACATATAGGCTTTTATACTGGGGATATTTACACAATTTTCGCAACTGACTTCCACAGTACTTTACGTAAACATGACTTATTCAAGGGTGCCTCCTACACCTGGTATTTTAAATACTGTGTTTCAAATTCCAGATCATCTCAACAAGAAATCAAGGAAAACCTATTGTTATTACTATTACGATTTTTAATCTACTGTGCCTGTTATCTTTTTTCATTTACTTTTGTAACCATACACAAAAAATGCAATTTTTCCTAAATGCACAATGGCCTTCATTTCTCTTGTTAGTAGTCAGTGCATAGTAATGTTTTCAAATTTTAAATGAAAGTTTTTGTTACAATTTTTTTTCAGTACTGTACTTAAGACCTTTAGATTTCACCAAAAATTCTCCAGCAATGGGATAGACAGTTATAAATATCAGTGATGAATTCAGATTTTTTACAAAGTTCTGAATGACGTAACATTCTTCTACTACCATCGTCTATCGACTTTTCTTTCAAAGATCATCGGTCTCCCAATCTCAAACTAAAGTTTTTGTTTTCTTAGATTTTACATAACAAACCAAAGCATTTTTTTCTAAAGATCCCACAGAGAAATTACTTTCAGAAGTAAATGTACTGCAAAGTGATTAGCCTCTTCCCTCACACATTCTGTATTCTACATGAATTCTAAAGTTATTCAGCAATTTCTGTAGTATCCTTTTTGGCTTGTTACCAGCAACCGAAGTTAAGCTGGCCTTTTACATTCTGTGACCAAAATTTTAAACTGGAAATTATGGTTTGCAAATCAACATATACACTCTTACAAATGACTAGGATAGCAACACACCATATCACATTTCTTCCTGAGCCCCCAAAGCCATAGGCTGTTTACAAATAAGGTTTTCATTAACAAATAAGGTTTTCTGAAACATTTACTCTAACTTTACAGAGAATTAAATTGATGTATAGAAATATAATTCAATTTTTCTTACTTCCCTGCAAGATGAAAAGTTCCACTGTAAGACTGCAGCAATGAGATGCTAAGGGAGTCAAGTGTTACCTTACAATACTTACGAGTGCTTATTTGAATTTTAACAAAGCATTAAAAGCTCCAGTGGCATCTCTTCTTTGAATGTTGACATCAGCTGCCGCAAGTAGCAAATGCCTGGTAATTATGCAGATTACATCCATCAAAGTTTTCTTTATCAATTTTGTAGGCTTATCAGTACTCTGACCCAGTAAATATTTGCCTGTTTCCTTTCTGACACTCTTGCATCCTGCTATACGAAATAAAATTTCTGCTTTACAAAATTCAATACTTGACATGCTGGTAGCAATAAAAGTAGTTAATAAAAATGGGAATCTTGGGACCTTGCCTACTAAGCTGTTGTTGTGACACCTGTACATCTTTCTAATATCAATCAACCTAAAGAACTACTACTGGGAGGCAAATATTCGCCCTTTCCATTCCCCCACAAAATTACATGATAACAAAAAGCTCAATCAGATTTTGGTCAGACAATGCTTATGGAAAAACTAGGCTAAACCATCCTCCTGTTGTTGGTTCTCAAAGGTCACAAATGACTACAGGGATGACACAAGACATAAATATGTCCCATTACAAAGATAATGTACTCCAAGAAGGATGGCTATTACCATGCCGAAACTTTCAATTGTTTCCTCTCTTCTATGAATGACGGCCGGGCAAACAAGATAAATCTAGAAATTCTAACCTATATAGTTGCTCTAAAGGATTTGCAGAATTATGGAATCATCCAATGGGTGTATAAAATGTGTGTACCCAGTAAACTGATATTGCATACTAACAAGAACCCTTATTATATAAACTCCAGGGGGGAGGGGGTAAAAGTGGGTGATGGTAAGAACACAATTCTAAGCCGTGATATTGTCATATCAAGCTAGTCTTAAGGAACTACGTAAAATTAAGTAAACATTCAATGAAAAAATAGACAAAAATTATAACAAGCAAAAACTTACTTAGCAGATACAAAGTCAAAAGCAATTTTGAAAGGAATAATTCATTACAGCATGAACAATTCAAGGGTAGCAATGAATGGGTACAGCTATCATGAAAAATTTCAGACTTTGATACAAAACCAGATTCTGGATTAATACCTCCAAGAGCATGCACCTTCACCTCCTATGCAGTTGCAAGTACATTGTGTGTTTTGAGGTTGTCTGACAAAGAATATACTAAGATAGTATTGCCTATACACTGCATGCATTCTGTTTATTTTCTAAGTCACTGGGGTTACAGGCTGTTTGCCATGAAAACTTGCACTAGAATGGAAAAGTAACTGCATGTTTTAAAACACCAATGAACAAAACAATCTACTATGGTTCTTATGTTTACCATCCTCTTATTGTCCTCTCTACAGCAAAATTGCTGAGAAAAGTGTTACGACTGCATGGTGTGGTGAAGATGAGTGCTTGTAAAGGCCTAAAGCCATGCCCTAGTTTGCATGTAGTCACTGTAATTTTGAGTCATATCTTCTACGATTTTGTTTTTTTAGTATTTTTGCTTCAACTGATTTTTCTTGTTACTCGTCACCTTTTCATCTTTTGTTCTTATAATTTTATATTGTAATAATAATGAGAATTTCCAAATGGCAAATCCATGACTAACTATAAAGGTTATTATTCCAGCATGGATTCTTGCTCCTTAAATGGATTTCATTTTATCTGCAAGGTCAGTTTTGTACTTCCTCCGTTTAAACAAAACCCCTAAAAAAAATTTAGTATCAGACATGACGTACTAGATTATGCATTACACACATTCCTAGGTGATTACCAACTAGAAATTTCATGTCATGATATTAATAATAAAATTAATAAAATTTATACCCTTACAAAGCTGCGGGAACAGAATTCAACAAAACCTGATACTGGTTAAAATATCTTCAATGCTTCAGTTGCCAATACCTGTTACTGTAACTACAGAAAAGGTAATCATACTTAATACACTGCAACACAACATCAGGTCTATCTTGTTCCTTTTGCTATTACCTCAAGACTATAAAACTACATTATTACAAAAAAATGAAAATCTGTCATTAGGTCTAAGTCGATTTATTTTTGTGATTTTATCTTTAGTCTCAGTTTACAATGATTCACTACGGGA
This sequence comes from Macrobrachium rosenbergii, assembly GCF_040412425.1. Classification (NCBI taxonomy): domain Eukaryota; kingdom Metazoa; phylum Arthropoda; class Malacostraca; order Decapoda; family Palaemonidae; genus Macrobrachium; species Macrobrachium rosenbergii. The sequence continues at coordinate 87,408,448 of NC_089795.1, read as the reverse complement.
AACTGCACTTACACAAAAATATAAATAAAATACTATGTAATAAGCTACCTGTTGTATGCATTCATTCACCGCTTAAAAACAATGTGGTGGATTTGGGCAGGAAAGTAGGTGCCAATTAGTTTCACGGAATCCTTTTAAAAATTATTCCACTTCTCAAACATCTTACTATTCCGGAGGAAAAATTTTTTTTTTTGTTAAATTGAAAATATTCAGTTGTATAAAATATACGAGCTGCACAATCTTCAATATAATAGCTTTCAGGGTTTCCCCCATGGAAAGGTTCCCCTCTAATTTCCTGGTTCTCTCACTCCCACTCCCACTCTCTCACGAGTGGTTGTCATTGCAGTTTCAGAGTATTGAATATTGAGAATTAGGATCTTCTCCCAAGAAACCGAACATATAATTTTATTTCATCTACGAGTTTACATCTTATGAGGGACAAATGTATGACTTTTTAGGCCAGAGTACGTAAAGAGTACCTTTGGCAGTGTGTGGATGGCTAACCTTTCAACTTAGGGAGGGAGGGAGGGAGCCCCTCATTTACAAATGCTTGTAATGCTTGTCCACAGCATTGAACAACCTATTTCATTCAAAATACATCCATAATTAAAATAAATAACTAACACAGCTACACTCATTCATATACGAAAATATTCTATCACTGACTTTAGAACATTAATTATAAATCATTAATGATATGGGCTCCACAATATCACTTCACATGACTTAGATAAAATGATTTAATCCATTCTAAACAAGTTTAATGGAGTTGTTTTTCTTGGCACAGCAAATCACAATCAAGGGCATTTTTATTGACAAATGCCCTTGGCCTAATCACATGCAGTTTGCTCCTCACACACTCGTGACTGACTTCATCGTCGTTCTATACATCGATTCATGACCAACTGTACATCTCCAAAGGCAACTCTCAGCTGCATTTCCCTTACCCTAATCCTCCTATACTGCACACAACAAGCACTAGGACCCATCTATCATACACCTACTTTGCCTGAGAAGGACAAAGGGTCTCCCTTTGCTACTTAAAAAAATTAATAAAAATAAAACAATAATAAAAAAACAACAACCAGTTTGACATTATCAACAATAAATATATATTTTGGCTAAACAATGATATACAGAAATCCTAATTTTAGAATTTCCTGCTCTATGGAACACTCATACTTTGACACCAAAACAGTGACTTGGTTTCACAAAAACCCATGCACGGGCCTCAGGTGTCTATAGTATTTCTCACAAACAAGTTGCCCTCTGCAAGGGGTCATTTGTGCTAGCCATTCATCCATTATGCACCACCACCAACAACAACAACCACCCACCCGAGCCAGAGTCTGACTCGGGTAAACTGACTTGCAAGAGATTAAACTGAAATCTCAGGTTAATATGAAATGACTTTCACGTGACTTTGGGATGAGTGGTCAAAACAGCCAAGTTGAGCTTAATGAATATAAATAAAATCTTTTAAAGTCATTCTATGAATATTGGTCTACTTAAAAACTTCTTACGGTAAAGTGGAACATCAGACCCTGCAACAGGAGCAGAAGTAGCAGCATCCAACACTTGTCTCTCACCATCATCTATCCTTCAAGAGCTGAACGTCTTAACTTTTTCCAGATTCTTGAAAACACCTTGCATTGAAAATTCACACCATAGGCCTGTCCAAGCACTAGAATATATCTTTGTTCATATTCACCAAATATATGGATAAGCTGCGTAGTTTAACTATTCACAGAAATAAGAAGAGTGGAGTTTGATCAGCCTCTCCTTGGAGGAGCAGCGAGATCAGCATCACAGTCATCTAACGACAATCCAGCACTTCGCCACTGTTTTCACGACTGTAAAACCAATGAGCAAATGATGCTTAAGTAGTCCATAATTTCTACCGTAAATTGCCGTCATAAGTCCACACAAACACCAAAAAATGTCAACCATTCACAGAAAGAGGCAAACTCTTCCCCACCGTCAATCACCGGTGAGCTTCCCGAACTTCTGTCCGAGCGTCTGATTCTCTTCGTGTGGATTTTTTTCTCTTGTTATAAGAAATCCTTTGGTATCTGTACTGATTATTTGGTGCTCCATTATTTATAATATTATTAAGGTTGTTCCCATTGCCATTGCCATTACCAGGATTGTTACTGGTGTTTCCCGGGTGATTTCCTTTACTGCAGCGGGTGTCGGGTGCAACAGGAGTCACTGAAAAGGAGACCCTCCTTAGGTCAAAATACCTTCTTTGTACACTTGATATGCAATATAATTGTAATATTCAAAACAAATCAGGCCAAACATCCAACAAAAATCAATCTATTAATACTGAATAAATTCTAATCTGTAACGATGAAACTTTTCACCACTGGTTATTAATAAAACAATGAGTTTATAATTACAAACTGATTTATACAACCTCAGGGCAAGCAGTCTGTATTACACCACCACCAGACACAAAAGGAAGCAGCACTAGTATGTTGGATGAATTACATTAAAAGTTTAAATGTTACGATTATTTCCTAGAGAAGAATTACCATTGCACAAATAAAATTAGAAAGATGTTTAATACCTGGAAATCTAATTCACACAAAATTTCTAAGTCTTCTGAATAATTCTGGAGAGAAAGTGTCTTAAGTGTGAGAATCAAAAGTAAACCACAAGTTTCTCAAAACCTCACACATGGATGTATCAAGCGGAAATGGGAGGTCTTCCATCTTGGATATTACACCAAAAATAATATAAGGGCACTTACTTTGTGATGACTGGGAATATCTTCTGTACTTAGCCCAAGGCTTGGCAGGACTGCTCCCTCCACCTTGCAATAAAGAACCACTATTATGATGATGCCAGCCATGGTTGTTTGAGGAATCATGACGTGCCACCTTGTGTGACTGTTTTTCTGCTGGAGCATCAGTAACCCCTCTGGATTCAATCCCCGCAATATTTTGAATAGGCTGCTGCGTCCCCACACTTTCACCAGATGTTGTGGTGTGCTTTGCAACATTATTGCTCATGGGGCGGTTAGCATTCACGGAAGAATTCGTAACTGGCATGGGCAAGACAGCATTAATGGTTGTTGTACCATTACTGAGTTGCTGGTGATGGTGGTGGAGATTTGGAGAACTGTTTCTACTTCCTTCACTCATCTCAACCGCCTGATCAGAATCCTGAAATCAAAATTACATTTCAAGTTAGAAATGCAAGAGTATCTGCAAGACAAATCAGCAAGGCAAGCAAGATCAACAAATTTCAAATAACAAAAATTTATAATTTGTCCATGCCACTTATCTTATTATAAAAAATATATGCCAATATATTTCCTATTATTTCTTTTAAAGTAATGAACTGTCATCTCAAAAAAAAAAACTTTGCATTAGTATTCTAAAGAATCACTAGCCATACAACACATTCACACTTTCTACCTTACATTTTGCACTTTATTTTCCAAATCAGTAATAGTAGTAGTTAAAAAATTAAGTGTCATTAAAAGCCCTAATTTTTATAATGCCTTGTACTGTTCACAGCTTATTCTTCTCATGTCTTCTGAAAATGCTCATACAACCTCACACCAACAAGATCACTCAAACACACAAGCAAATACAAAGCACAATGTTCTAAAAACTGAAATCAAATATCTCACTGTATCTTCACTGACGGAAGAGACTGATGAGGGAGGCGTAGAATGTGGTTCTGAGGCCTCCGAAAAGGCATCTTCATCTCCAACACTGGATTTTTTATTTTTGTTGTACTGATTGGAAGCCACCTAAAATATACCAAAGAATTTCATGGTTTAATACATATAATAAAAAGATGTACTAACAGCTATTTCTCCACTTTTCATTCTCATTACAAATGACATGTACCACATTCGAAAACTTTTTCTGTAGAGCTACATACCTGTATACTATTGTGTGTGTGGAAAGCCACAGGTGGTGTAGGGGGTGCTGCTGGATGAAGGGGTGGCGTTTGGTGTAAAGTTGTGGTAGAAGCCAAGGGACGGCTAACTGGGAAGGTTTTCCGGATCCATTGCCGATATATTATAACATCATCAGTGATGCGCAGAATACGACCCAGTATTGAATGTGAATTTGGATCATTTATTAGAGTGTTGAGAGGGTTCACAGCCTGTATGGATATTAAGAATTAAAAAATATTAAGAATTATTCTAAATAAATATATGAACAGATAAACACTTATCAGTAAACTTGGTAACTTTTGCTAAATCTTTTACATAAGCTATCCAAGATTAACCCCCTTCTCATCTTTTGTAGGGAAATTACACAGAACCTTAATATATAAATGTTTGCATCACAGCAAACTTTTTTGACAAAAATTCTCTGAAGGAAGTCCATTATCGCCTACGTAAGCATACAGGCAACCGTCATTACACAGCTGGGTTAAGTATATAAGTGACTGATTACATAACAGTACAATGCTGGGCATCTTTTCCAATTTCCAAATTTCCCCTTTTTCACAGTTGAAAGACTTGTTCAGCGTAGCTTCTCTGCAATAATCTTCTTTAACATTGTTAAAAATGTGACAGCAGCGTTTTAATAAATAAAGCCTCTTCAGTTAAAGACTTTTTTAATATTGTTCAGGGGCATCTGACCATTCATAAACTGATAACTGACCAAGTTTCTAACATGGAAAGCAAAATAATTAGAAGGAAAAATCCCTAACCACACAGAGTATACTATCCTTAGCAAAATCTAAATTGTGAGTCTATCCTGCAACATGAGCTGTAGTTACCATTACCAATGTTTTACTTTTAGTTTCACTTTTATGGAAGCCTCTCAAAATTATTTACTCTTGCACACCTTTCTTAGATTTTCATTTATTGCCCTACCACTATGTTTTCTACCACTTCCGTAATAGCTCCTTTTGTCCTCAAATATTGTATCCAACCCTCCACCATCTTCATTAATTCAGTATTCTTTTCTGTCTGAAAACATTCTCTCAGCCACTTCCTCATTTGATATCTTCTCAGTGCACTTAGGCTATCAATTTCAGCAACATGGTCACATCTTTCCATTTTATTTGCTAGTGCAAATAAAATGGAAAGAATTCACAAATAGGATACTTATATTCAACTACAGTTCAGTACCATCCAACAACTAAGACCCTTATCTTCAAGAGATAATCTTCAAATCTGGTGCATTTGGAGCCTGGACATTCTAGGCTGCAAGATGACATTCAGCTCTGGTATTTGTAGTGGCCCTGCAAGTGCGACACTGACAGAAACCCTTTAATCAAAAAAACCTAAAAACCATGTGGTAAAACCTACAAGAGAACTTATAAAACTCGCTTGATCTGCAGCTGATGTACTTTTCATTGCCTTGATCAATACAGCTGGTGCTACAATGTCAACCTGGAGTCAAACACTAAGAGCTACATAAAAGATTAATGTTAATTACCTGAGTTAAGACAATGTAAGCATACTCAAATGCCTGCTTGACTTGGAGGACACCGTAAGAAGAGCGACCTATGTCATTGCCTGGTATCAAAGGATCCTCTATGCAAAGCACAGAAGGGCGGTGGCCCTCCGGCATGTCCTTTTGCACCTGCAATATCAAAAATTAGCTCAGAATGAAGAGTGACTGTCAAAAATATAGAAACTTTCAACACCACAATATTTCATGCAAACTCTCTTTACAATTAGCCAATTGAATGGTCAACAAAATCCAAAACACTTCAAACCATATGGACAAAGATAATGATTAGCCCCTAACTCCACAGGTGCATACATATACAGGAGTCTCGAACAATTACCTGGTTCATTGTGTATTCTCAATAAAAAAACACTCTGGAGACATTAGTGGAGTTGGTAACAATATTAACTACTGAGTTTGCATGAAAATGAACTTAAGAAAAAACTCATTACATTTCTTTTATTTATCAAAATTTAGTGTTAAAATACCTATTCAAATCACATTTTTCTTTACTGGATTCCCTTTCATTGTATGTACTTCCACATATATGTTACAACTTACATTTCAATGAAACTTTCTTGCAATAAGCGTGTAACTTGAAACAACTAAAATGACATTTTTATTCTAAAATAATGTTTAACACATACTTACCTGTTAGTTACATATAGCTTTAGTCTTGACGTCACGGCAAAATTTCAAAACGCGCGGCAGCGCCAGTCCGAATATCGGGTGATCGCCCTTACCTGCCCTCTGTCGGGGTACTAGGAACTATTCCAACATGCTTCAGAATAATTTGCCTACCTGTCCCCGTGGGAGGAGGGTGGGCTGTCGTATATGTAACTAACAGGTAAGTATGTGTTAAACATTATTTTAGAATAAAAATGTCATTTTAACACATACAACTTACCTGTTAGTTACATATAGCTGATTGACACCTTTAGGAGGTGGGGCAATGACAGCTAAAAAGAGTTGTTGGAAACATTAAGGTTATTAATGTAGAAAATTTCTTAGTTCCTCACCTGCTAAGGTAGCTGATTCCACAGTTACTGCCTCAGTAACCTGCTATCCTTAGAGCAAATGGGTATAATGACCTGGTCGCAGATTGCTTAAGCTGGGTATCAGTCACCTAGGACATGGCCGTGACAATACCACAAGTATGCCCCTGCTCAGGCGCAGCACAAACATCATGAATTACAAAGGGGTCACCCAACACCAAAGAAAAGCATAACCATAAAAACCAAAACCAACTGTGGGGTAAAACTATCCAACACTTACCCTCACAGACAACCGTAAAAACCTTCACACTCCAAAAAACAAGTAAGTAAAGGTAGGTTAATCCTCCTTTACCCCTTTACCCATTACCGTGCCAGATACAACAAAGGGCCCTAACGTGCTGCACTCATCAAACACTGACTGTACTTGCGAGAGATAATGCAAAGCAAATACAGACTTACATCTCCAGTAGGTTGCTTGCACAATATCTTGAAGGGAGAGGTTCCTTTTATAAGCGAGAGAAGTAGAGATAGCCCTCACTTCGTGAGCCTTCACTTTACACATTTTCAAATCATTCTCTGAAATATTGGAGTGAGCTTCAGAAATCAGATCTCTAATAAAAAGGACATGGCATTCTTGGACATCGGTCTAAGAGGGTTCCTGACCGAACACCATAAGGAATCTGAAGGACCCCTAATATCTTTAGTCCTTCGCAAATAATATTTCAAGGCTCTGACTGGGCAGAGGAACCTCTCCTGCTCCTTACCTACCAATTCCGACAGACTCGGAATCTCAAAAGAGCGAGGCCACGGGTGCGAAGGGGTCTCGTTCTTGGCCATAAAAACAGTTTGAAAGAACAAATTGCTTTTGAAGCAGAGAATCCTACTCTCCTATCCAAGGCGTGGATCTCACTGATTCTCTTAGCTGTAGCTAACAAAACTAAAAAGAGGGTTTTCCTCGTAAGATCTCTTAAAGAAGCAGAATCCATAGGTTCAAATTTCTCAGACATAAGCCACTTCAGGACTACATCAAGATTCCACGAAACAACTTTAGCATCTGACCTCTTAGAGGTACCGAAGGATTTAATAAGGTCCGTTATATCTTGGTTATTAGAGATATCCAAACCTCTGTGACGAAAAACAGTAGCCAGCATGCTACGATAACCTTTAATTGTGGATACAGAAAGGTTCTTATTCCTGAGGAACAAAAGAAAATCCGCAATCTGCGTCACCGAGGTTCTGGAAGAGGAAATGTCATGATCTTTGCACCATGAACGAAACATATTCCACTTGGACTCATAGACCTTGATCGAAGATGGTCTTCTGGCTCTAGCGATGGATTGAGCGCTTTCTTCGAAAATCCTTTGCTTCTGAGTAGACGTTCGATAGTCTGAACGCAGTTAGCCGCAGACTTGACAGGTTTTCGTGAAATCTCCTGAAGTGGGGCTGTCTGAGTAAATCTACTCTGTTTGGAAGGCTCCTCGGGAAGTCGATCAAGAGATCCATGAGAACTGGGAACCAATCCCTGGAAGGCCAGAAGGGGGCTATCAAAGTCATCCTGGTGTTGGAGTGGTGCTGAAATTTCCTCAACACCGCACCTAACATCTTGAACGGCGGGAAGGCGTAAAGGTCCAGACCCGACCAATTCAGTAGCATTGCGTCCGTCTGGAATGCTGCTTGGTCCGGGACAGGAGAGCAGAAGATTGGGAGCCTGTTCGATTTGTTCGTCGCGAACAGGTCTACCAGAGGTTGACCCCAAAGTCTCCACAGCGACTTGCACACTTCTTCGTGCAAAATCCACTCTCATGGACAGAACCTGGTGCTGCCTGCTCAAGGAGTCCGCTCTCACGTTGAGGGCTCCCTGAATGAATCTTGTTAGGAGCAGAATCTTGTGCTTCTCTGCCCACAAAAGGAGGTCTCTTGCTACCTCGCTGAGGAGTAAGAATGAGTGCCCCCTGTTTTTTTATGTAAGACAACGCTGTGGTGCTGTCTGAATGAACCAGAACTGTTTGTCCCTGTACGAATGGTAGGAAGTGTACGAGACTCAGGTGGATTGCTTTCAACTCCTTCTTGTTGATGTGCCATTCTTTTTCTGTCGCATTCCACAAACCTGAAATTTCTTTTACACCCAACGTCGCTCCCCATCCTACTTCTGACGAGTCTGCAAAACAGTTCGTGGTTCGGGTTCGACGGAAATAGAGAGACCTTTCTCTAATTTTCTTCGATCTAACCACCACCTTAGATCTTCCTTGATAAGGTCCGAGATTGGAAAGGAGAAGGAGTCTGGAAGCGTTTTCCTGTTCCATTGTTCCCTGAGGTAGAATTGAAGGGGCCTCATGTGAAGTCTCCCCAGGGAGACAAACTTTCTATTGACGCCAGAGTTCCCAGGAGGCTCATCCAAGCCTTTTTGGAACAGGTATCCATATCCAGAAAGTTCTGGACTTTTGCGAGACAGTCCGAGATTCTTTGATCTGACGGAAAAGCCAGAAAAGGAACTGTTTCCAGTCTCATTCCTAAATAGATCCTGGATTGTGAGGGAGATAGGTGAGACTTCTTCCAATTGATTAGAAGTCCTAGCTTCTGTGTCAAGTCGAGAGTTACTTGCAAATCCTCCAAGCACTGAGGCTGAGACTGGGAACGAAGGAGCCAATCGTCGAGATAGAGAGAGATCTTTATTCCTCTGAGATGAAGAGCTTTGGCAACAGTGGACATAACTCTTGTGAATACTTGAGGGGCTGTGGACAGACCGAAGCACAGAGTCCTGAACTGATAAGTCTTCTCCTGGAAAACGGCGAAGAAACTTCCTGGACGCGGGATGGATCGGAATGTGAAAGTAAGCGTCCTGCAGATCTATTGAGACCATCCAATCCCCCGGACGAAGAGAATTGAGGACGGATTGCGTCGTCTCCATCGAGAAACTGGTTTTCTCCACGAAAAGGTTGAGAGAACTCACGTCCAGGACTGGTCTCCAGCCGCCTGAGGCCTTTGGAACAAGAAAAGGCGGTTGTAAAAGCCTGGAGAGTTGACTTCTTCCACGATCTCTATCGCTCCTTTTAAAAGCATGGAGTCTACTTCCGCACTCAGAACCGAGCATTTTTCTAAGTTGCTGGAATATGCTGTCAAAGCTAAAGGTTCTGTTGCAAGAGGGGGCCTCTTGAGGAAGGGGATAGAATATCCTTCCTTTAGCACGGACGTGGTCCACTGGTCCGCTCCGATCTCCTCCCAAATTTGCCAGAACTGCTGAAGTCTGGCTCCGACTAGTGCATGGAGGACATGCAGATCACTTTTACTTGAGGGTTTGATAGTCTTGGAGACAAATCTTGCTTTGCCCCGAAACGAGATACTGTACGGGTGAGGGGCCTGCCACGAAAGGGCCTATCTTGATTAACTAGAGGACGAGTTTGCGCTGGCAGAGAAGGTTGAGGAGCTTTTGGTTTCAGTGGATTGCGCCTAAAAGGTCCTGTGTGGACTTCTGAGTAAGGGATTTCGACACTTCGGCCACAAGTTCTTGAGGGAAAAGGTACTTCTTATCCAGAGGTGCGAAAAGAAGAGCCGATCTTTGAGTCCTAGAAACTCCTGAGCGACAAAAGAGCACCAAAGTTGTCGCTTCTTAAGAACTCCTAACGTGAAGATGGAGGCTAACTCAGACGCACCGTCACGAATCCCTTTATCTAAGCAGGACATAACAGAAGAGAAATCATCGAAATGCGCCGGAAAGACCAAAAGACTTTACCTTCCTACCCAAAGCGCCAATAGTCCAGTCCATAAAACTGATGACTTCCAAAACTCTGAAAAACGTTCTTCAAAAGGTGGTCCAACTCTGAAGGAGAGAAGAAAATCCGAGCCGAGTTCATCGCAGAACAGCGAGTAGAGTCAACGAGACTGGAGAAGTCTCCCTGAGAGGAGGCAGAAGCTCCCAGAGAGAAAACTTCCCCAGTGTCGTAGCAAGCCTTCGTCTTAGTACAGTCATCATCCCTTGTGGAATGATGGACTGTATAACTTGATCCTTATACTAAAAAAAAATTCGCAAGATTTTTTAAAGTTCATATTACTTGTTAGATCACATTCATGGTCTTCCAGTACTCTAGGCAACAAAGTCTTATTCCAGACATAACAGAAATGGAGGTAGCCCAGTACATGTACCTGAGGATCCCTATGACTAGGCTTTTATTTGCTCACTAAACGAGATATGAGGAATTGGGATAAATGGTATATAAATAATGGCTTTGTACAAAAAAACCTCATTTTATAACAATAACCCATTATTTATAATAGCCAAAATCACAAGTTATGGGAGAGGGATTGAGCTGCTAAAAACTACGAGTTCGGCACCAACACGTCTGGAGACATTCAGATATCAAACGAGGGCTCCAAATGATTCATGAGTTTGATATAAAACTAATGTTTAATGGGCAAGACATGTTCCAATATAAGTACAAATCCTGAAAGCAAGGTGATGAGGTCAAACTAATAAGGAACTACAGTATTTGCATTTGTGATCATGAGGGATGACACTACTCTTCTAAAAGAGGTATACAGTTGACCCCTGGTATTCGCGGGGGACGTGTACCACAAACCCTTGCGAATAGCTAAAATCCACAAATACTTGACACCCCTCTAAAGACGCTTGTAACTGCCTATTTTGATAGTTCAAACACCAAAAAGCTGCTCTAAAAACATACCTGAGTATTTAAATAGTTTTATCACAAAAAATGCATTTAGTCATGAAAATGATGCGAAAATAGTGTAATTAGTGAATATTTCTCTACGAAAAATACCGGGAATGGGAGGAATTTTCCGAATATGTATATATATTCCATAGAAAAATCTGCAAGGCTGTGAGTCTGCGAATCCAGAACCACCAATAGGCAGGGGTCGATTGTACTGTATAAGGTGACATGTTAATCACTGACTGAAATAGCCAATACAATCTCTAACCAGAGCTTGACACGAAAAAGTTCGATTATTCGAACATGTGCCGAATTAAAATCAAGAAATGTTAGCAAACAAAGCCGACTATTCAAAATTCTTAGCATGTGACAAGGAATACACTTAAAAAACTGTATATAACTAGAACCAGCTTCACAAACCAGAATATTTAACAATGTCCATGACACTGCAAGAAAACTCTTTCATCTATGGATCTTGTACATGACAGCAACTGAATAACAGAAGAGACAAGGTTATAATTAACCCTTAAGGGACGGGCTAAATATATATTAAACACACCCCGAGACTAGACAACCTTTAAGGTTGGCAAATTTAAGAAAAAACGCATTAATGAAAGAGGATGATATGCAAATTAACATGAAGAAAAAAAAAAAAAAAAATTCCCTACCTTCCACGGGGAAGTTGAAAGTAACTGTTTACAACCGTGTGTGGGGCTTCTTTTACAAGACACTCGTAAAAATACGCTAATTTTACCAAGTTATACATGTTTTATCTAATAATTTATTTCATTTTTTGCAAAAATTATAATTACAGCTCTCCCCATCTGTAACAAATTCTGAGTATATCTGTTGTAAAATATTTACGAGGTTTACCGAGATGGGGAGATACAGTAACTTTTGTGATTATACATGTTTTTTCTAATATTTCTTTGCACTTTTCTTTGAAAAATTACAATTATAACCGACATACTATCACAAAAGATGGGAACTAAAACCAACAGCAATTCCTGGATATATTTATGAGCAAATAAATAAAAAGACGTCATGGGATAGAGAGAGGCAATACATTCCCCAATTAAGTTTCAAGACTCATTTATCCCCCCCTCTGTCCTGTGCTGGGCTATACAGTTGCCCTAAGTCATTTACTGACCACTGAAGTGCTATGAACAGCTTTCCCACTACATTCATCTGAACCGTATGGCACATAATATTAATACTCACATGAGTTAGCCCATCCATTAGGGGTTAACGCACACCTGAACTGAGTTTTAACAACCATATTTCCACCACAGCAGACACTAACCTCATCCTTTGATATATAAGCTCCCCCATCTTTAATTCGAATTCCGGTCTTCAAGTAATTGAAGTGTCTTCCGTAAAGTTCAAAAAACTCTATCAGTAGCACTCCTAAATTTGTATTTGGTTGAGTCACATCCTGTCGCTGATGGAGCTGTAAAGAAAATAGCATGACATTTATAATTTACAGTATATTTAATAAAAGAATCAAACAACTGCCCACACCCATAACAAAGATATTATAAGGGGCACTAAAATAATCTCTTCTAATTGTCATTCTCATTCTGTAGTTCTTTTAAACTCTTGCTGTCAGTTTGTTTCATTAAAAAAACAAATTACTTTGGAAATCTCATTCCACTAAGACCTCTTCCTATACCAAGTGTTCAAAAGTTTGCTCAGATGTACATGTGGCTATAAAAGTGGGTGCAAAATAACGAAAACTAAAAACAATATCAATTCAACCACCAGTTTGACACCACACTGTTCTCTCGAAGCACTTCCATACATAGTTAATACTGTACAACTGTATTACACAGTGAAAACATTTATCATATGGTTAAGGCTCTACATTAATCATATGGTTAAGGCTCTACAATAATAAAATCAAAAGCAACTGACCTTTCCTTATACTGTACTAAAACTTATCGCCAAACCTTAACCCCGCCCCACCAAAAACAGCAAAATAAAAAAATTAAAAAACCCTAACTATACAGTAAATAGCCAATATTCATGAAAACTCCCACTACTGCTGCTCCTTTTCAAGATAAAAGTTTGTCATGAAACAAAAGACTCTACTAACAATTTTTTACAGTAATCACCCCATATTTGAGCAACCACTCTAGTCTTGGTCTCCTCACCATAATAAAGATTTACTGAGATATGCAATTATGTAGCTATTCTCAAACAATCCTTCAATTCTCATCTCAAAAATGCTGTTTTGAAGGCAGAAAGACAAATTATAAGATCTATGGAGCTGAGGTAACTTTAATACTTTCAAACTTATCTTATCCCAGGTCTGGGACTGTGAAAAATAGTCATCTATATTTCCACCGTTAGTGTTACTGGTACAAAAAAATCAAGATGCAGAAAAGTAGTGAACAGTTTATATACAGATATGTTTGAACAGTTTATATATAAAATTATGTTGGGTTCTAGATTGAAACAAATCTCTAACTACTAATGCCACTGTTTTCATTATCATCTTTTCTAAACATTTTTAGCTTTAATACAAAAACTTCTCGATTTGATAATGATATTCAAGTTTTACAAGAAATCACAGAGCAGAAGCTAAGACCACCCTTCCTGGGTTTTTCACAAGGTATTGTTAATCAATCTTTCTTGTTTAAAACTTTAACTACTAGTCTAAAAACCTGGTACAGTATACAGATGCTAATCTTGCTATAGTTATTAACTCGAACCCTACTTGACAATTATGAAATGAAATTATTATTTGCTACAGATATCTCAAACAGATCGGTAATTGGTGTAGTACTGAGGTAGAGGGTGAAACATTGAAATCTGGCAAAACAAACTATTAATCAGCTAATCTCACTATGCACCCATTCACATATATTTACTAACACTGTACTAGATCATTCCGATAATACCAAAGTTACCTTCCACTTTTTGATTCACATGAGAGAGAGAGAGAATTTCTCCTCTTAAATTCTAACTCTTCTGACTAACCTGTAGGAAACTGATGGTCATCAAGATAAGAGAGTAAGAAGATATGCCACCAGTAAAGACTTCATTCAGGTCACGCTGCAATAAAAACTGTTTCAGCACCATAACCAACTTCGGCAGAGCTGGATAATATGACTTGTACTCCTTGATGAGACGGGCAGAATTGACACCACTACTCATATTGAAGGAGATGTCAACTTTGATATCAGTCTCACTGTCAGTCAGCTTCACAATTGGCACCTGCAGAGGAAACAAGTGAAGTCATATTGAACCTACTGAAAAATAATCTTAAATATCCTAAAATTATAATTTATTATAAAATTCAGCATTAACTTCAAGATACTGAACACAGACAACAAATTTCTCCCTTACTTAATTTATCAATCATTTTAAAGCAATTCCTTAGAGCCAGACTTTTAGATGGTTTATATATAAAACCAACAATTCCTGAGAATACTATGTACAGTATTACACAATCTATAAACAAGATTTAACATATCAGAGGTTCAGTTTAATGTGGCATGAACAATAGGAAAGGTTCAGTTTAATGTGGCATGAACAATATGAAAGGACATAAAACTGAAGACTGTGTTCCTTCACATATGAATGTCATTACAGCTTCCAACAAAATGTTACACTATAAAACTTGAATGATAACACTTCATAAAAGAAAAGGATTCAAGACTGGTAAGACTAAAAAGATTTATAACTCAAAATAATAACAATTTATACAGACCCTGTAAGTTTTGTAACATGAAGAAAAAATTTGGTCTTACTACTTAATTTTCATCAAAAAAGGAAATTATAGGTAGTCCCCGGTTATTGTTGGGGCTCCCATTCCCGACAACACGACGATAACGAACATCAGCACCAATAACCAGGTATTGGTGCCAAAAATCCAGTTATCGTCATTGCTAGACAAGCGCCGTAGAACCGGACTGCTGATAACCGGGGACTGCCTGTGTTAGTGGAACAAAAATAAAAGCTTAGGACCACTGCTCCACATACAATGTTTTTACGATAATTCACGTTTTCTACAAACCATAACGCATGAAATACCAATATTCCACATGAAAGAGATCTGTCAATCATCCCACCATCAGCTGAATAAAGTAAAATTATATGAATGTACTGTACACTGAATGGAAACATTTGGGTCTGTAGAATATCCATTGTAAAAACATGAAAAAAAAATGACAGAATAAGAGAGGCCAAAAGCAACCATGAATAAAATGTTCCAAATATGAATATTTTGAGTAAAAAAACAAGAATTTACTTACTGACGCTCTATCCAAGACTTTGAGCGAGCTGGGCTCTGCTATTCTATTGTCTAGAAGAGCTTTCTCTAAGGTACGGAGAGGAAGTGCATCCCATTTCCCAATTACCACCAGATCTATATCACTGAAAGGAGAGAGAGAATATTATTGCAAGTGTTGTTCAAATCATTACGAAAAATCTTTTTTGTAAAATAAAAAAAAAATAAAAAAAAAATTAAGAAATTTCAACATATTAAACACTGACTGGGATGGTAATGTTTGATTTTGTAATGGTAATTGCAACTTTGGCTGCTCTATCAACATCCTATCCTCATTTCTCTTCATACCCACAAAGGTAAGGATCGACCATATCTCAATTACAACAGCACTATATATTTGTACACTTGAAACTTTACTTGCTGTAGAAGACCTGAAAATGTGACCTAATGGTTCAAAACATTTTTAAAATAGAACTTTACAGTTTTTCACATTTCATCTGGCTTTCACAGTCATCTTCCACGAGCCCAAATCTGAAGTGTATATGACATTCAAGCCCAGGCCCTGGGGATAGGTAACATTCTCCTTTACTTATCTTAAACTCTACTATTATTACTTATTTTTCCTTTACCTCCTCACCTGGTATGTAATTGCTTTGCTTGTACCCTTACATTATGAGTAAATGTAGAGGTCCCTTACCAACAGGCAAGGGATATGTAAATTTTATCTTCCATGGATCAGTGTGACGTGGAATAAAAAAAATGGGGGGGCGGGGAAATTTCAAAAGCAGTGTGAACAGCTTCACAAGCTTTCACTGGCCCAACAACTGAGAAATGGTTGTAACATGATGAAAATTGTCAGGCCACAAAGTACTTTGCACCATTCAGTATGACTAACCTCCCTCACTCACTGTTCCATTTTTAGCATTTCTCTGCTTAAAATATGATCTGCAGTTAACTTTGCATTTCCTCAAGTTAACAGAATGGCAATAAAATCATATTAGAAGCATAAGTGGTATGACCTTTCTCAGCTTCAAAGTTATCAGGACACATTTTCAGTGGCTGATAACAGACAGACACTTATCATTTATCCTTAATTCATATAGACAATGAATATAAAGAGGTAACTTATCAGCAACAATAAGATATTAGTTTACAAACATGCACACTTCCCTTTAGTTTTACCATAAGTTATGTGCGCTTCAACATACTGTGTTCCAAATTCATCTATTACAAAAACACGATGTAAATATATTGTCAGACTTGAACAATAATAAGAAAGTAATCCTGCCTACTATTCAGCTCAAGCCCAAAGTACATTTTGAAACTTCTAAGTGATAATCCTAATGAGAAAATGATTTAAGCCCAAAGTGGCTTTAAAATTCTGCTTTTACAATGAAGAAAAATTCTAATACATCTCAAGGAGCAAGGACACAGAAAACTTAAATCAATTAATGTGCTATCTACATTATGTAATACTGCCACATTACAAGATCTTGCCCATGAGGCTCTGTATCTTCTGTCACTCTGGGAAGGTCTAAATAAAAAATACTTTCAGATATTCATATGCAAAACACCTACAAAGGCAGGTGTCCCACTGTTATCACTGATAAGTGGCGGCGGCATAATCAACCACCTTAATTCCCAAGTCTAATATTCATCTGTTTTTCCTTAAATATATGAAATTACTTTGGAAATAAGATTTAGGTCAGGAAAATTTTGTAAGTTGACGTAAATACACTGCCATGTATTTAAGTTGCCAAATATATGTTAAAATATTCCTGAAACAGGAAATTTTGTAAACACAAGTTTACTATGCTTACAATGTGATTTACAAATGGTAAAGTGAATGTCAGATATAAATTTTTAAAAAATAACCACTATTAAGAAAGTTATAACAAGAGCATACATTAGGTTTTGAAAGCTGCATGTTACCTTTATTTACACAAACCATAAAACTGTGAAGTCACTATGAACTTTTATGTATGAATATCAACCTCCTTTGCATATACTGCTGAAGAAATAAAACAATAACATCTCAAGTTCTAAAAGTATTAAAAAGTCAAGAATTCCTCTTTAGTACTATTTAAATAAACACAAATAAGAGATGAAATGGTAGTGATTGTGAATATTCCACACTTTGAAATTGAGATTTTACTGCAATAATAATTTAAATTCAATACTGAATAAAAAAAAATTATGTCAATGAACTGTCAATGATAAACACTATTATATGATAGTCATTAATCATGATAAGCCTTACTCTGCATTAATTTACACCAACTTGAAGAGCTGAAAGAATGATTCCACAGTGCAAGCTCCAGGCCAGCAGTCCACTGTCTTGCCACTAGCTATATTATTCAGTCTTTTGGGAAATTTCAGTATTTCCCAACATACACCAAGTCCTTGTAGCTTTTGATCATTTTTTTCTACATGCTCTTTCCAAAGCATTCACCTGTGTATTCCCTTACATTTCCTTTTCATGATTAAGGGTTCAGTGAGATTTCCACTTGGATTCCTTCTGGAAGTTAAGACTCTTGTCGCAGAACTGGAGTGTGTCAGGAGATTACTGCCTCAGGCCTGTGGATACTTCGTGTGACCAAATCCACCTCTCATAGTTTTCACTTACTAGCTTTGTTTTGGCCAGCTGTCATAAAGGTATACCAAAGATTTCCTCTGATTCTTGAGAGGATCCACTTAAATGGTTTCCTTGATGCGTCAGTCCTGTGAAATCCATGCTTGCTCCTTCCTCTCCTCCAGCTCTTGACAGCATTTCACTACCGGGTCTGTGGTATCCAGTAACAAGTCCCTGACTGGTTCTGCATGTTGTCAACAAGTTGTCATGGGACTTTTTCTATATGTTTTTGTTATATTCTCCATAACTGTATCTATGATAATTACAATTTGTTTTTTCAACCTACGTGTCTTATGGTGTGTGTTGGAAAGATGCTCGCAGTCTTTGTGGTCTACCTTTTGGGGAAATAGGCCCCCCACCCACACTATCTGTAGGAGTTTGACATGACACTCATCACACAGGAGTGGCTTGATTAAGCTAATGGTTTTCCTTTTTCTTTGTGGGTAACGTCCCTCAGGGTGGGCTCAGCACATTATCTGTCACTGTTCCCTCCCTGCAGTTTTGTCTCATGCCAGGGTGCAGTCCTCAAGACCTTTGTTCAACGAGATCCCTCCACAGGCAACATTCTCTGTGAACCTTATTAAACAGTTCCACAAAAGATATTGAATGATTCCAGCCATTTCTGCACTTCCAGAGTTCTTAACACGTTAATCACTGCCAATGCACGGATACCCCTCTTCTTCTTCAAGTACCAAGGTGACTTTGCTCGCAGTACTATACAAGGTCTCAGCTGTGCCTTGATTCATCCTGCATGTTTGTGGACAATGGACTGCAGGCTGGGCATGCATGGTGGAACCTTCTTTCAACTCTTTTTAAATAGGCTCAAATGAACTCTGTTTAAATGGAGTAAGGCTAATTATGATTAACATTTTTGTATAAACTTGTTTTTAAAAGATTGTACATTATTTGGGTGGCAACAATATGTATTTCAAGCAAAGGACAGTAATTATCTAGAGAACTACTGGTGTCTGATAACATTAGGCATGGCTAAAACATCATGGCACTTCAAATGCTAAATTACTTAGATCTATTTCCCTGAAAATATATTAGCATGATTAATTTACCTAATTACTTAAATTTTTTACTCAAAATTAATCTTCCATAAATTCAAGACCAAATAAAAACTAAACTGGGAAAATATTTCACACATTACAGTTTAGGTTTTCAATGCAAAAATACCAGATATGCTGTATAGCCAGTGACTCACCTAGTAGGCAAGTAGAGACCAGTTCGAAAGCTGCCAAAGATCTCCACTCTAGCTTGAGGCCACAGCCCAACTATGACTTGTTCTATACGCTCTACGACCCTTTTGCGCATATTATGCTCCTCTTCAGTGGGACACATCCACGAGTAGAAATCCTCCATCTCTTGATGTAACCTAGGGGAAGAAGCAACGAAATGAAAAGAAAAATTCAGCAGTTCCTTATGCAATTTCCTCAAGATTTTACATAGCACTGGGGGACTTTTAGCCATTTAAAAATAGGAAGGAATATCTCTACAGTACAAGATGAAGTTTATGCAAGGGCAAAATAAAACTGATATAATTAATTAAAATTTACTCTTAAAACCATTTTCTTTACAAATGACACCAGGTACCAATATTGCGATATCCATAGAGTAAATCACTCACTCACCTGACATCCAGTGAGGTACCATACGTACAATTAGAACATTTCATTGCAAGATTACTAAAATGCCCCTAAAACTCATTGACACTGCCAATTACAAAGAAAAGGCAATTTCAACAGGCAAAGTAACAGCTATGGACTGTATCTGATAAGGTAGGACACTGTCACAGGAAAGGTTATGCTTGGTCTAAAAAAAATTAGCAGCTTACAAGGCTATTCCTGGTGTTAAGTTGGGTAAAAATATAGTTACTCAAGCTCTTACTGTAATATTTTAATGGTAATTTCAATTGGCCTATCTAAATAACATTTCAGTTGGGTTATTTCAAAGTTTACTGAGAGTTGACCAAGGAAATACCACAATAAGCTCCAGCAAAAATGCTATCTCATATTTGTTTTAGTCAATTTCAAGATTTTTTCCTTCTACAACACAATCACTGTGAAAGCTTACTGCCCCAGTCTGCAATTTTGTTTTATGGTGTTTCTCACTCGCTAAAGTTGTATGCCTCCATACACTGTTCTTATCCAGCAGTATGCAGCGAAACCAGACAACAGAATAGAATAGAATACTGTAGAATTTAGATTTAAGGCCAAAGGCTAAGCTCTGAGACCTATGAGGTCATTCAATGGAAAGGGAAACTGAGAGTATAGGAGTTTTTAAAGGTGCAACAGGAAAACCTCCCAGTTGCACTACAAAACAATTGTTAGGAGAGGATGGAAAGTAAGATGGAAGAAAGAGAATATGAATGGGGGTACAGTAAAAGGACTGAAAGGGGAGGTGGGGGCCAAAGGCACACTGCAAAGAACCTTAAGTAATGCCTACAGTGGACAGCATGAGGTGCACTGACGGAACTAACCCCCTATGAGCTGAAACCAGACAAACGTGCACGATTTGTGTGATGCCATTTCCCAAACTGACTATTCAGCATTGGGTTCTGGGTTTTCAGGAGTCACTCCTGAATTCAATCGCTGTGGCTCCCATGCGGTGGCTGTTGCTTGGTGCACTACAGGCTGCTTGGTTTCAAAATAAATTGTAAATAACCACAGCATGTTTTAATTAATGTTCACCGTGCTGAATGTTAAAATCATGTACAGTACACAAAAAAATTGTATTAGGATGTCTGCAAGCTTTGAAAACACTGCCTATTTATAAAGTAAGTGATTTATTTAAAATATAAAACTGCTTGAGATAGTTTTTCAGATAGGCTTGTGATTTTTATGGTTTTAACATGTAATGTACGCCATGTGGGGATGTGTTGGTTCTGAGAATATGAACTGACTTTAAATGTGAAATCTTTCTGATAGTTTTATAAGTGATATTGACAAACTTGACATTCTTTTGCTTGTTTGGAAACCAGTGACTAATGGTCAGGGTAGGTTAAGGGGAGGCACAAAAAGGACAACAAAACCAACAAAGTATAGGCTATAAAAGGAAGTAGCCATAAGCTATCTATATCATTCATAGTGCTCTATATCAGGAGGGGGAGGGGTCTAACTTAGCAGGCCACAAGTTTAATTTGGAGGACAGCACTAGCCTACTTTGGCCCTTGGAATTTTGACCTCTGTTCATCAGCTTTTAAGTTCTCGCAATGTACTCCAGCTACTTAACACCTTAGTTTAGTTGTTACAATAATAACAGACTTCAGTCTAAGCATCTAGATCTTGCTTGACTCATCTGTCAATGTCTATAAGTTTTGTTTTTGTAAAAGAGAGAATATATAATTTAGGCCAAAGGCCAAGTGCTGTGACCCATGAGGTCATTCAGCGCTAAAACATTAACTGACAATAGTAAGTTTCATAGATGTAACAGGAAGTAAACCTCCCAGCTGCACTCTGAATCAATTGTTAGGAAAGGGTGGAAAGTAAGTTGGAAGAAAGGTAATATAAACAGAGGGACACGACTGTAAAGGGACCCAAAGGATGCTGCAAAGAACCTTGAGTGATGCCTACAGTGCACTGCATGAGGTGCACTGATGGCACTACAAGTTTTGTTATCGTAAATTGTTTGGTAATATTCGAGCGGGCAATTTGCTTTTACAATGGCTTGCCCGTAACAAAGCCACCCTTGAACTTCAAGATGATGGTATTGTACAGCAATTTTTTGAGTCATTTTTCCCAAATCTGTTTCCTACTCCTATATCCATTTTGTAGGGGGGAAAGAAAAACACAAAAAGGAGTGGTTTGCATCAACAATTATGGTTCAAAAGTATACAACAAAAGACAAAAGGGCATTACTTTGGAATCGTGATGTATTTTGACAGCATAAACCAATTTGAGTTGATGGCAGAGTTCTCAACAGAAATGACCATATTATACAGTAACTGCCAGCGGACAAAAGGCGCCCAAAGACCCCTTGTCTTCTCAGGTTGTTCCTCCACATTCCTAAATGTAATAATATCCTCTGCAGGTTCCTCCACAGGTCCCTCCACAATCCTTAGATGTACAGATGGGAAAAACAAAAACTAAAGGTTTGCAATTTTAATAATGTAATGGTCAAAAACACAGGATACGCAAAAAATATAACGTTCAAGCATCTGGGAAGAAATTAATACAATTACCATGTTGCCTACTCCTTCAAGGTGGACATATTCCAAAATAATCTACATTAGCCTGACCCAACCTATCACTCCACGATTTCTATATTAGACTTCAAATTACATAAAAAAAAAAAAGACTGGTTTGCATGAACAACAATTGTAAAAAAAAAATGCATAAACACAAAATAAATACTCAGGTTTTTGTGATTTCTGTATTTGGCAAAAAATTAGTATACTTTTACTTACCAAAAAGTTAATTTAAAAAAAATCTAGGTCAAGGTAGGTAAACAAAATCTTTGAAGCCTTTGAACCTTCAAGTTAGCCAGGCTAACTGGCATTTACTGGTTAAGAGCAGCAACAACACAAGTCTTGTGTGGAGAGTGAACTGCTGAGGCAGCAGGGTCCACCAAACAAGGCAGGGAAGGACCCTTTGGCCAAATGCCCCACAAAAGCATATGAGGGGAGGTGTTTCCTGGGATGCCCAGGAAGACTACAAAGCCTTCAGCAGCTCCTTTTACCTCCTCGGGAGGGTTAGGGAACGATCATTACAGCAACCAAAGTGTCAGCTGGAGCGAGCCTAATTCAGTTGCCATTTAGACTGTACATACCCTTCTCGAAAGGAGCAAGGGGAGAACACCATTCTAACAGCAGCAGGAGGTGTCAAACTCAGTGTATATTACTCTTCCAACTGGAATACGACACAATGCCCATTATTCCCCCTACTGTTAGAGCAGCAGGGCTTAAGTGTTATGTTCTCTCAACATTTGTGGAATAGGGCTTGTCGTGCGTATTATACCTTCTAGCTGTTATAAGAATAAGGCTTACAGTATGCATCATTCCAAATTGTTCTGGGGATACGGCTTATGGTAGTGCGTGTTGCCCAACTGCAATATGAAAATGGCGCAAATGTGTTAATCCCCCAAACGGCATGTTAATAAGGCTTCAGTGTGTTATTCCAATAACTGTTGTGGGAATACAGTTACACCAACCTACTTATGAACATTCAACTTACAAATACTGAGATATAAACAAATGAGATCACAATTAAAATTGTGTTCAGAGCACTCCCCTTTGCCACACAAACTCAAATTTTGTTTTGCACGCCTATTCTGTATACAGTGCACAGTACTGCATAGTGAGCTGTTTTAGGATGAAAAAAACATACAGTAGCCTATATACTGTATTGACTTTATATCCTACAGTATTAAATAGGCATGACAAGTAAATTAACCAAATTATAAACAATTCAACATACAAACGGCCTGTCCGGAACGTAGCTCGTTCATAAGTAGGGTGGTGTCTGTAGAGTTATTCCCCAAAATATCATAAGTTTAAGACAAACAGTGGACTTGAGTGTTATTTAACATACATCTGGGTAGTGAGGCTTCCAGTGCACGCTGGAAAATAAATAAGCATATAGGGTGATAAGGCTTATATTGTAATTTACCCTGGATGGAAAGTAGTGGGGATTAAGATTTTTACTGGGGAAAAGTTTGTTACTTCCCAGTTTGCTCGTGGAACAAGGGTTTAAATATGCATTATTTGTAGAGCTACCAGAAAAGTGAGGATTACACTTGATACTTCCCCCCCACCTAAAATGGAATACAAAGATTATTGCCAGTTTTTTCTAGAGATAAGATGGCCTAATGCCAGCATAAGCTTTTGTCTGTAGAGAAGTCCATGAAATAGTTTGTCCAATAAAGACAAAAAAGTATTTATTAAATTTTAGTGGAGTAGCCTAAAGGAAGTTAAACTTAAAGTGAATTGTCGCAGCTTTCCAAGATAAGGGTGGGAAATTTAACCTAACCTAACCTGTCTTTTGTTTTGAACTTCAATTATCTCTTTTTCCTGAGAAGTTATCTGAGAAGTCACAATGTTCTTTGATTGTGATAGTCAGATGGCTGCAGCTATCCCAGATTACAGCAAGATCTAAATAAAGAGTTTATCTACAGACTCTGAGTTACAGTTAGGCTACCTGGGAGATACAATCCAATTGCCTTTGGATGGCTGACATGAAGGGGGTGTGTAGTCTAAGTAACCTATTGTTCTCAGCTCATGATATAATAAAATAGCTGCTGTATATTTACAGTAAGGTTGAGTACATAAGCTATAAATCTAAAGTTTTCTTTGCACAGAAAAGTGAATTATCTTTATAAAATAAAGTCCAATACTTAAATAAAATTAATGATTTAAAGGCACGCAAGCAATTGCTTGGGCTAATACCCCTAAACGTCATTAACCCTTAAGGGATGGGCCAATTACAAATCATGCAACCTCCTAGCCCTGGTAAACTTTAAGGTTGGCCAATTTAAGAAAAAAAAAAAAAAAAAACAATTCGAAAACAGAAGAAAAAAAAAACATAGTGTAAGAAAAAATCTAAAAAACTTTACAACCCCATGTTGAAAGTGACTATTTACAACCCTGTTTTACAAAGCCCTCGTAAATTTTCCAAGTTACACGTTTTTTCTAATTATTTTATTTGATTTTGTAAAATTATAATTATAGCTCACACAATATCACAACAGATAAGAACTGAAATCAGTAACAAATTCTGAGTATATTTGTTGTAAAATATTTACGTAAATTTACTGAGATCAGGAGATGCAGTGACTTTTTTGGAGGTATACATGCTTTTTCTAATTCTTTGTACTTTTCTTTGCAAAATTACAATTATAACTGACATCTCATAAAAGATAGGACTAAAAACAACTGCTGTCCCTGGGTATATTTAAGAGCAAATAAACAGAAAGGCCTCAAGGGACAGAGAGCAGCAAGACATCCCCCCAACAAGTCAAGAACAATACTGATCTTCCCGAGACGCCCACTGATTGAGCTGAGCTGAATTTCTCAAGTTGCCAACATTCATTTATGAGCCACTAAATTGATGGAAACTCTTTCCCACTCAATACAGCCAAATCGTATGGCACGTAATACTAATACTTCTCATAGGGGACCCGTCCAACACACAAAATCTGTTTTAGATCCTCTTACGAGGGTATCCATCCATAAAGGGTTAATACTCTATATGAGACATCCATTGATGGGTGAATACCCCGTATCATCAGGCTTATTCACCCAACATCGGATCAGACAGCAAATAGTATTACAATTTAGCCTAAATAAGGCAGGCTCTAACACTACCTCCAATTAGAAACTTAGTCCACTGTTTCCGATGTTTAGTGTTATTTGGGGGCATCCAGGGGGAGGGTGAAACCTCCACCAGGTCAGGGCACAGCACCCTAAGTGAGGATGGGAAGGTAGGGTCTGGTTAGGTCACGACATGGCATTCTGGGGAAGGTTCGGTTCGTTTTCATCAGCGGAACTTGTTCCTCCGCCTAATCCCTCAGATATAGGTCGCTAAAGTTTCAAATCAGCATAGGATACATGAGGTTAGGCTAGGTCAAGTTCGCCAGCCTTAGAACTGGCTAAACGTGGTATATAACAACCTGTCAATCGCTGTCGCACCAAAACCTGCCTGTCTTTCGCTGAAAGCCACTGGCTCAGGCTAATCCAGGCTATTCCTCGTGTTCCTGTCTATGCTATGCATGCTATGCCCCTAACACGATCTACATTAGTCCCCTGACCTTGCCCCACAATGCCCCACCTGGGTCAAGGTACCGGATTACTTGTAAAAGGCGAATCTGTCGACGCCCAGCCAGGGGCTCCCTAGCTTAACCTAGTTGCGAGACGGAGCGAAGCGACGGGTTTGCGGGTCTACGCACGCACGCCCATCCGAAAGCGGTACTCACCCATGGACGCCCAGATCGTAGGTCCTGGAGGTGTGCGCCCGCCAGGGGCATCCCCCGAACTGGCCGATGAGATGCCTATAGTTTTGGTTGAGGCCATAGGTCGATGCCCGATTGGCATCATGGCGTTTCCTCTTCGTCCTGTTGTAGTAGGTGTTGTTGTTGTTGGCGTTCTCGTCGTCCTCCTCGTCGTCGTTGGCAGCCCCGCGGATGGGGATGTACTCCGGCGTGTTGTTCATGGGGAACGACTCGGAGTCGTCGTCGATCTCGTTGATGTTCATGTTGTGGAGACCCTGCTGGGTGGACCAGATCCTGTCCCAAAGTATCCTCGCCGGACCTAACTGTTCTGGCTGGAACCACCCAATGCTCGGATCCATATCACACCCCCGCCCCCACCACCACCACCCACCTGACGACGCGTCTATTTGGGAAGGAGAAGCTTTACAAAATACGCCACGACACGAGGGGCATTCCACTGCATAAACACAACAACCCTTTCGACACCATCGTTCTGATGATCTTCCTCGACCACTACCACTCTACTCGCCGAGTCAATTGAGAGTCCGAAGACCCATTTTAGGGCCTCTTCTTATATTCCTTTCGAGACTCAGGTCACTTCGTGGCATTAAATATATCGAAACGGACGCAAAAATAGCTGTCGGGGATGGATCATATAATTCTTGAGTGCGAATCATCGAGAAAGCTTCATAGCTTTCGAGAGAAGTGTCAATGCTACGGTGCCAAATGTAAGATGTAAACTTTGCTGAAATACTTAATTTCAATAATAGCAGGGGAATGTTTCAATTAATTGGTTCTTACACTCATTCAAATTATATCATAATTACGAATTTAAACCCTCAGAATGTAATCATGAACGAACATGGCCCAAACAGATACAATTATGATATGGTTAAAACTTGGCACATCTGCTTTGAAATGGAATCATGTTCTCAGCAATTAAAAGAAGTGGATAAATATCAGAATGCTGATTACAACTTCGATTGGCAACATACAAGCCTAAACAAAATTTTAGTTACAAAAGGATCATGTTACTGCCAAAACAGAACGGTCGCGAATACATACTGGGAGAGAGAGAGAGCGAGTTACCTCTCATAAAAAAAAAGAACGCAGGGTTTATGCAATCTGGCTCTGGAATACTACTTATATGCATGCAAAGGTTTCAAACAATGATCACAAACGCTTACAGAAAGGGTGTGCATGTTTGCAAGACATCGTTATATAATGGTTACTTGTCAAGCCATGCCTATCGCACTGAACTACGATAATCTTAGATTGGGCACCACTACCGCAGTCAAGGGGGTTTTTGTTACGCGCAACAGCCATGACGGTAAGAGACAATTTCAGATACTGCAAATCTACATTTTAGCTAAAGTAACAAATGCTTATCTTACATATGAATAGATCATCTTATAAATAGAATGAAAATCCAGTAGGAACTTAGGGTCAAATAAAATAGGTAACTAAATGAGGATTAAGATAAGACACCAGCGAGGATTCCAGGTGCAATGTAAACAATTATGCATATAATCAAAGATGATGACTTACACTATCTTTGATATGCTTCATCAGTTTTTAGATGTTTATAACGATAAGAGTAAACAGTGAAGAGGAAGCTAGGACGTATACCTGAAAACATTAAGCCAACTACTTTCGACAGTTGATTTCTTGCTTTAGGAAATTAGACTAAGGAACTGAATTCCAGACTTCAAGACATTCGTGGTAAGCAGGAGTGGCTGAAACAGATGACAGTTTCCCCATACCATGTATAGACCGACCTACCTACCTACTTCACTGGCCCACGAGGCTGAACAGTTTTTGGCTGACATCCATTCTCCTGTCACATATCTTCCTAGACCACTTCTAAATCAATTAAGTCTTTCATTTCATGGACTTTATCCAATTCTGGACAACACAAAAATATCTTGGGCAGAGATACATATTCCTTTATGATCCTCATCTCTGTTATCGATAAAAATGTAATTGTTATACAGTGGCATCGTGTTTAAATATATCTAGTACGTTTTGTAATTCACTTTCTGAATGTAAATAAACGCTAGTAAACAATCAATCACAGGAAAAGTTAACATTCTTCTTGCTCTAGTGCAATAAATGAATATATATACATATATATATATATATATATATATATATATATATATATATATATATATATATATATATATATATATATATATATATATATATATATATATAGATATAGAGAGAGAGAGAGAGAGAGAGAGAGAGAGAGAGAGAGAGAGAGAGAGAGAGATTAAGAATACCTTTGTGAAAGCTCTTCTATTTACCGTGGTGCCTCCATACCATCTATAAATTTCGTCGAAACCTCTTACTGAATCTGTACATATTACCAATCTAGCACATTTTAGTAAAAAATAAATATTCTAAAATTAATTTGGGATAAATGCTACGATAGCAGAGGATATTAAAAAGACTGTAAAATTGTAACGAACTAGTTCGACATGAGTAAATCCTGAAGACCATCCGAATTTTTAATTCAACGTTGGCTAATTATTTGTGCTTAACACTTTGTACGACTTAACCGCATGAGGTTCACATTCGGTGCATCGCAATCTTATATGGCAAGTAGCCTTGTTAATGTTAAAATTTAGCTTTTGGAATTATTTAATCATATTTAATATGCCCGCCAGTTAACAGGGTGGTGTTAAATAGTTCTAATGTTGCAAATTTATATCTAGATTTTTATGATTTCAGATCAATAAATACATAGGTCTACATATAGATTCGCTGATGGTCTGATATAAAGACCTTAAATGCTAATACTGACCCACACAGTGTTGGCTCATTTTCAACATATGGTTATCAATAAAAATTTCTCAACTACATTACGATAAACGACTTTAATTTTAAATTACCTGGAGATTCAGCCTTTCTCTCTCTCTCTCTCTCTCTGTCTCTCTCTCTCTCTCTTTCTCTAATGGACAGACGAATCTGACTTGTGGTGTCATCTTCTGACAATTTTGTAGCTTTGTTAAATGTCTGTACTGAAGACAGAGCTGGCTACTGCTAGTCGCAACGGGATTTCCCAACTTGTCTGAAAAGCGTGTCAATAAATTTTGGGGTACGGAAATTAAGTATACCTTAGTTTTACCAGACCACTGAGCTGATTGGGGTACGGAGTCACCTGAAAATAGGTCTAACTTGAACAAGAAAAATTAAAATTTTTATCTGATACTAGTAAGCAGTTTGTCTGTTATTAACTTATTTACTAAATCAACTTATTCACTGTTTACGATTTAAATACTTTTAGGGCAATTGGTTGTTTATTTTTTAAAAAGTTTGACTTTGGGTATTATACATCTTATGGTAATGTGGCTGGTATAAAATTTAATTCGGAAAAAATTATATAATACACACACAATATATATATATATATATATATATATATATATATATATATATATATATATATATATATATATAAATGGTTCATCAATGGAAAAACTACCAAAATAGACGGTCATATGTCTAATAGCTCGTACTAAAGATCAGGCAAGATTCGTATTTTTAGAAGGCTGTCATATTTTACTAATAATACTAGAACTAGAAATTCGACTAGTAAGATAGGTGCTACGTCATGGGCATCGCTGGTGGAGAAAACAAGATGTATTAAGAAGTGACTTAACTTTCGCCATTAGTCTATAGGCCTAGGAGGTGAAAAGGATCGCCGACTTCGATTCAGTTTTCTGAGGGCAGTCTTTATTATTATTGCTGCTTTTTTTTGGGGGAAATTTTTTCGTTAAGTTAGCCATGGCCACTGCGACATCCACGATGAAACCTCTATGCATAAAGACTCAACATGGCGGCTTGAAATACCTACTCACTGATTATTAAAATCTTTCCTCTCGCGTTCATCTTCCAAATTATGTGCTTTTCTTCTTCTTCTTCCTAATGTTTCAGAATTGCGGAAATTTTGTCGCCATTTACCATCATTCTTTCTTTCTACATAACCAAAATCATCTCTGAATACTTGTATTTTTTCCGCCTACTTTAGCGTTTTTACTATATTTTAAAACTTGCTATGAAATTGTCCATCTGATGACAATTGTAGAGAAGAATATTTAGAACATCACAAACATTCTCCCTCACCCAAAGTGAAGTGGTGGTAACCTTTAAACAAAGATCTGTTGCCGACCAGAAAGAGGCAGATTTAACTGATTCAAACAAGTGCTTGATTCTTAGTACTTCTTTGAAAAATTATTGAACTGAACCATACTCGGATATCATATTTCTTTTAATAAAAAAAGCCAACGGGATTCGTGATCAAATACTAAGTCTTCTCTGGATAGGAAAAAATGAAGAAAAAACGAAAATATAAAAAAGGGAACACAGGCTGTAGCCTCCTGATGGGTAATACGTGACTAAGCTCAACAATACAGGACTGGTCTACGAGATAGCGCTGTACGTGTTGCGTACGCATGCAACATTATCATTGCACTTGGCAATGACGCAATTACCGTGGGATTGATTAAATTTGCTAAATCAACTATGCAAACTTCTCACTGTATTATCAGTGGTCAACAACGCCAAATATCAATACTTTTCGTAGAGAAAAACTAATATAAAAGCTAAGAAGGGAGCATAGACCTATAGGTAACCAACTGCGATGGGTTACCGCATTCGGTAAGGAAGTCAAGCGCTGGCTCGGCTCCGCCTCCTGGCGTACCCCGTATAACAACTTTTAAGCTCGAAGACTTTTTAAAAAAGTTCATTAGTCTAAATCTTTCGTTTGATGCCGAGGTATAACAGTAGCATTACCTCAAGAAAACTACCGTTGCAAAATAAATAAGTAAATAAATAAACTGTCCTATATTTAATACTAGAGATAATAGCCTACCAGAATAACAGGGAAATCATAAAAATGACGAAACTGGTTGAATTGTTCTTCAAAATCACCGTCTGAAACTGGCTGTAAGCTTATTGTAGTGACGTACATGGCTTATTGTAATGATGTACCTTACAACCTCATCTTCAGAAATTACAAAAGCCGTAAAATATAGCCTACAATATGGGCGATTAGGTACTTCATGTTTCTGAGTACCTGTTTATAAATAGTTATAAATACATATTTTCACGCAGATAATCATGGAAATATCTAGTAAATATTGGTCACAAACTTCCATTGTTAATTTCAGTGCGATGGTGTCATTTTCAAAACCTAACAATATGTATTCGAAGATCCTTTCTTAAGATTATCATGGTAGCAGCGAAAACTTTAATATTTGTGAGGGTCAGTGACCGCCTTATAACGTTGCCATGTGTCTTCTTGTTACATGCTGCAGTCAAAGTTTGCTAAAGCTATTAAACTGTCTTTCTCCGTCAAAATACCCCGTTAGAAATTCATAAGCATAAGCTTAATAGATGTTTTACAATTATTACTCCGTGTTTTTTTTAATACATAATCTCCCAGTCAGCCTCTGGGACAGTTTTATCATCCAAACATATCTTGCACACACTTGAAAGCCATTTAACCGCGCTATCTCCAGTGTTCATGAGTCTCTCTCACCTGTTCTCCCATTAACTGTTGTCACCTTTCCATTCTTCAGTTCTTTCACTGGCGTTCCTTACTTCCTCAACAACCACTTCAAAACTCATTCCTTTTTCCAGTGTGACATTCAGATCTGCATATCTGTCATCCTTCGAATGGAACAACTTACAAGAATACTGGGCCCAGCATTCTATTCTGAAAGCTCCACTGCATTTGCCTAGGTGCTAAGACCCAACGGCTCATTCACCAGTTACAACATTCATTACTAACCGGTAAAACAGAATTGTTTCTCAATCGTAACTTTCTCGCTAACCCCACTTATCCTTTTCATTTTGCCTTTGTTATAATATCCTCCTATTCACCAGTTACAATAATTTTTTCTCCTGTTACATTCCCAGGACCGTCATGAGCCAGTAAACATTAGGGGTCCCACCCCATTACAAGCTTAAATTTGCTTGTACTGTAATGAAATGCATATTTAAATATTACACTAAGAATGACTTACACACACAAACTATGAGGATATACAAGACTACTTACTGACAACGTCTTTTGCTCGCCATGGGAACACAAAGTCACCAGACCCAAAAGCACTTCCTCCCTTGACTCGCTTCACACCAGTCATATGTGCGCAGCTTTAGGCCTGTAAGCCATGAACGAACACTTTACTGTAGTAACGCTATCGTCCATCTCCACAGACTGGAACAACAAACGGATATCTCTCTGTCATTGTCATCATCATCTAAAAAGATTGTGCTTTTATCGGCTTTCTCCTTTATGGGCCAAGACATGGAATGAGCCATCTCCACTCTCGTCTGTCCAGTGCATTTTCTGCCTGAACTGCCATCAGGTCTAGGCCTTATTTCCCTGCTTTTCCTTGACACTTGAGGGGCCATCCCTATGCTGTCCAGTTCTGAACTTTTCCATTGTGCTAATTCCCATAATATAAACTCTCAGTAAACAAAAGGATTATCTTACATTTTTTCTTGTCAGGATCACATTTCCGTGAATAACTGTTGCTCACGTTAATTGTATTGCTCCCGGATAGATTTGAAATACAGTAATCGATTTACATGGAACTTTTGATGAACATATTTAGCAGTGGCCTCATATACCTCTTTTTGTACTTGTGTAATACCAAAGGTGCTTTTTGCATCAAACAAGATACTTACAATCTTTGTTTGCAATTAAATCTTCCTTCAGCATTATCATCTAGATAGGATGATTTACCTAATGCAGACCTGTTGTGTTAGGATTCAGTTTCAGCTGAACTGAAGATA
This sequence comes from Macrobrachium rosenbergii, assembly GCF_040412425.1. Lineage (NCBI taxonomy): Eukaryota > Metazoa > Arthropoda > Malacostraca > Decapoda > Palaemonidae > Macrobrachium > Macrobrachium rosenbergii. The sequence goes on along the minus strand of NC_089795.1, from coordinate 87,375,752 downwards.
TCAAAGGCTTCTATCCTATTGAAAGGAAGCATAGCAATTCTCATTTTTCTCCTCTGTTACTGTTATCATTAATTTAACCAGTATTGCTTTAAGAAATAACTTCTTCGACTGGTCTGAATCAGATTTCGCTGACGCCTTTGATAATATTTAGTATTTTGAATAGGCTGGGGCAGGTCCTTGCTCTACCTGGTGTAGGTCTTTTGATTTTCCATCCAAACAAAGGTCTCACCCTCTGTGACCTGGTTATCAAAGCAAGCATGAATGGCTGACTACCCTTCATAATTCCCCACGGGAAAAATAACCTCCATAGCTTGGGAGGGCAATACTGTCTACTGTACTGAGATGCATCTGTTATCATGATTTCTTGAATGTCAACATAAGGTGACAATCAGCTCACAAAAGCATGGATGCACGCTTAGCAGTCATTGTCAGGATGGAAGGGGGAAAATTACTTCCTGTCTGTTAAAATGTCCCCCTTGTTCAAAGTCCTGATCTTTAATAAGAAAGGATTGTGCAGAAGGTGTGTCTTGCCCTTTTTACTTGTGGCAAACAAAATAGCAACCCTGACTATGCAATCTGAATGCTCTAGGTCTGGCTCTAATGAAGCAATGTCTCTTTAAGGAATTCTGCATCCCTGGAAGCACCTTGATACAAGTTTTGTTTGGGCAATCTACCTAGTTCATCATTTGTGTTCAAAAAATCACAGAAAATTGCATGCTTCAAACCACTTAATCCTGCAGGTGAAAACATTAGCAATAGCTCACTACTTCCTACCCTAGCCTCAAGATAATTGTGGTATAACTATAAAACTTATACTACATACACTGTACTAGGGAAAAAAGGTTCCACAGCCTCTTGTACGTATTGAATAAATATGTCTGTACAGTAATGTGAAAGCATTTCCGAGGATATTTGTGTCTACTTCATGGCATTCTATTACAAGAAAGAACTCTCAGGCAAGGTCAATAGTATTGTCTTCAAATTAGTCACACTCGTTTGACCCATGAGTATTTGACGAATAGACATGACCCATCCCAAAATGCATAACAACACTTACAACACTTTTTTTTTTGTGATTGCCCAGTTTTAGAGCAATGGTGAATGCCAAGTTTGGGAAAAACACCTCTGAAATTTTGTCAGCATAATCAACACTTTTAATGTGCCCAGTCTTCAATTAAGGAGTTGCAATTTACTATAAATAACCTAAAACATATACTGTACTACTGTACTGTATTAAGAACAAAGCTTTTGGGCCAACCCTGTGGGAGTTAGGGATATTAACTTAAGTGGTCTGATTAAACCATTTACCAGTAATAATAGTTCTTATTTTTCTTTTAACACACACAAGGAAATCCAGGAAGAAAGCACCCAAGTCTAATTGGCAAGAACTCATGTCATGTCTACCAACACATAGAAGACCTCTGATGTGAAAATAATGGTGATTATTATCAATGTTCTTTCACCTTACCAATGACCTACAATGGAAATCAGTTTCTTTAAAACTGACAGTTGATCATGATGTACAGCAAAACAATTGCAGCATTTCTTGATGAAAATTGTTCTTCAATCCTCTGTAAATTAACGATCACTGGACTTGTCACTCTAAACTTGATGTAGTGTTAGGCTATGATTCCCTGACAATATATTAGAAGTTTCACTGCTTTGGAAGAGCTTGGAACACACAAAAATGAAGCAACTCAATTTCTGTAATTACTTTCAGTATGACAATAGCAAAAGTCAATACTGTACAGTAGTTCTCTTCTGGAATGTCAAGAGCAGATGAAAACTATTTCTTTTCTTTCACAGAAGGTTCCACTTTGACAAAAATTTTGGTAGAAGTTATTCTCTTCACCATTTTTCATCAAAAAGCTGTAGCAGGGGTAGTAAATATTCATGGATTCCCTGGGCAATATTTACACCACAGGCTACCCACGGGTATACATCCATAACCTTATCTTTGGAAACTGCAGAGCAGTCAAAACAAGAGAAATTTTCTCTATGTCCACAAAGCTTTTCTATCTTTCTTTGTTGATGATTTAATACATAACTTTCTTTTATTGTAAAAACACCTCAATGATCTTCAATATGTTCATCTCCATCTACCACATCAACAAAGCCTTCACAAACTCCTCTTGCTGCCAAAGAATTTTTTTAACTTCATAAATTATGTTTTCTAAAATCAATTAATTATATGTTATCAATTCATCAACTGCAGCTTTAATAAACATTACTGCATTCCAATGGCGAATGAATCTTAGCTTAACGTCATATCCAGATTAGGGTGGTCATCCATGGTTGCCCAAATATAAAATACCAGGTGGGTGCACTAAGCCTTGTCAAGAGGCTGAGGTAATGAGGTCAAGTTGGGAGGTAAAAAGCATATCCTGGACACATTTTGCTTCAAAATTGACTCAAGGAGGCTAGCTGCATTGCCTAGATTAGTAGAACATTCCGACTTTGGAGATGAAAAGATGGTAAAACCATAACTTGAACCAAATGGTGGTGACCTACAATTTCCTACTGTTTTGCCAAAGAGACACACACCTTATTCTTGACTGTCTAACAGCTGCAGGTGGTGTGTGGTTTGTTAATCCAGTAACAGATAACTGGTTTTGTATGTCCCACAGCACTGCCTCAATGCCAACAACAAAGTCCTTTCATGCCTTAATCCTTTATCCTGTTTAGTACTTTTTTTTGGATGAACTGTATGTTCAATCCTGCATCTTCAAAAACACTGCCTTGTCATGCCGGTTGAGACCTTGTTTTGAAAGGTACCTTCTCTCTTCAGTCACCTTTAATTCTGCTGGAAAGCAGCTGCAACATCTTAAAGGCAGTTGCATATATTCTTCCATTTTTAAATTTCCTTAACCATATCTGTTATAGAACCCATGGAATACTTTATATGCTGTGGGAGGTATGGCTTTAGTTGGTCCTGAAGTATCACTTTGACAAATTATCTCATAGGCTCAGTCACCTGCAACAAAACATACAACTTCAATGGAACATGTTCTCACTTCTTGTCCTCTGACCAGAAATGCCAAACATTTCCAGCTTTACTTTACCCTTACCTAGATACACAACATTGAGGGCTACAAGGGCATAAGCCAAGGCAGCATTTTCTCTTCTTGTTCCACTCATTTGAGGCAGACTTAAAGGAAGACTTCAAGGGCTTTCTCAAGTTGGCCAGATTTGCCATTTTCACCTTTTGCACCTTAGGACCATATTAACAGAACTTTACACAACGGTACAATGAACAGAGGTGGTATCAAGAGCAAAGTTAGTACTCTTCAGCACATCATGAATGCTTCAAGATGACTGATCTCACAGGTCAAAAGGATGGAGGGAGCAACTGGAGATGGGTATTGTCAAAGATATCAGCATCCATATGCAACATCTAAAATCAAACAGTCAATTTCTGGAAATTTTTAATATTCTCCATTTATAAACACTGAATTCATATATAACTAGGAACTGCTGTACTGTAATCTTATCAGTGTTACCCATGGATACAGAATATGGAAAAGTATCCTGAACTGCATATACAAACAGCCCTTCCTATCACTGTCAAACACATTGACTATATAGTGCTTCCCTTGAGGATCTGACTGTACGGTGTACAAGGTAATAAATGTTCTTTGCAACATCCTTTCAGTCTCAGCTGCCATGGACCATATTTAGTTTTCTGGCATTTCATGTACAGAAAATATTAACCTCCTGCTAATGATATTTTATATTTGAATGAATGTATAAAATTGGACCATATGGCTTGGCACTGGGGATACATCATGCCACCTCTGCAGAGAGATGAAAATTATTAAGAAAATAAGTTACCAAAAACTATCATTACAGGTTATGAATAAAAGCTATGCACATATTCAAATAGTCTGTTTGTAAATCCCAGCGAGTTTTTAAGTTATCATCATACTTTCTCCAGTTGCTCATAAACTGGGGGCAGTACACCAGAATATGCTAAATTAGCAGTGACCTGTCACAAAGAGCAGATACTGCTACACCACTACCATCTAAAGAATATTCTGGTTATGACACCTTCAACTGTACATTGCAACTTTCAGGTCATCAGCTTACGTTATCCTTGATGCCTTAATATTTCTTATTGGCAAGGATGAGTGACAACCACCTCTTTTGCCACTTCCTTATGACATTTTTTTTTTTTACATCAGTAGACGATACTTTTTAACGCATAGTAATATGCCAAAGTAGTTTCACTTCTCTTTCAGCTACTTCAATATCATAAACTTCATGCATGACGGGACCAAGGAGAAATGTGTGTCATTCTTGAGCATTGCGGAATAGACATCGGAAATTATTAAACAAACTGTCAGTTAATCTTGGTAAGTGACAAATTATTTATTTAAATTATTCAAAATGAGTTCCAAAGACTTAACTAATGAGGTACATACAGAGGCAATTGGGTAAATTGACGATATATTCATCCTCATGAATGACTGCCCATCTAACACTATCCTCCAGCTCTATACCAAAAGCAGCTTCAGGTGACCTTCATGAACGCTATGATGTTCAAAGAATTTATAAGACTTAACATCTTCTATGGGAGTATCCTTTGAAAAGGACTTTAGTCATTGGGAAATTTCAGGTATGAATGAAGGTGGGTTATGGGGTTAATTAACCTGCTGGATTTTCTGCCTTTTAAGAGAGCTGTCATTAACTTGCTCATTTGGTCAAACTTCAAAAGGTTGAACCTGGCCCACTAAACTTTTTACTCACCACGTTCTTTTAACACTAAAGAATTACTGGGGTCAGTTATTTTTCTAAACTAACTGACCATTCTCTTCACCATCATTCAAGGTTTTCTGACATTCCAAAAGGCTAGTATTCATTACATACCTTACTGCTCCATGCTTATAATCCAATGATTTGTCATTTGCAATCTCTGACACTGTGCCAGTCTTCTACATTTTGTTGTTTAGAGAAATGATAAAGCATTATTGCTCTAACATATGATCAGAAGTCCTCTCTAAGCATCATCAGTCTTTGGGAAAGTTGCTTAGGTTACTAAGAAATTATTACAAAAATGTTAGCCCCCTATCAGTTTTGGGTTAAGTTACAGGAATCCAGGAGTGAAACGTTTAAGTGCTAGTAGCTGGTTGTCAGGTGGAAAAATGGTCCAAAACCTATTAAGCTTACAAATGTGGGTAACTCTGGTAGGACTTACAGCATTCTATCTTGCAACATTCTCATCTACATGTTTTCTCTCTTAATCAGGAAACTTAACTGCACAGGGTTCTCAAGAATTCAAAAAGGCATCCAACATTATTATACTATTAAATAGTTTAACCAGACCAGTGAGTTAACTTTAACTCTTATAGGGCTGGCCTTGAGGATTTTTTCTAACTGAATATACTAGAAGTTTAAAATATTGAAAGTCCTCAAGAATTTAATAACTGGATAAACATCAAAATGCTTAAGATTCTTCAAAAATCTCTTTCAGGGATTTAATTCCAATATTTGAAATATATTGTTGGTTGCAAGCTGAACAATCACTGATTTGCCTGATTTTAAGTAGTGGTCTGCATCCAGGGATTGAGTTGTGTGGTTTATTCATCAAAAAACCATGGGCCAAACAGTGTGACCAATTTGATGAATGGATATTATTTCAGTGTGGTGTTGTTTTGGAATAAACAACAGAATTACCATTGGGTTAATCTGTCATTTTCAGGGTCAAACATGTTGGTCATCTCTAAAGGAAAGGAAATCCTACCCTCTCTGCAAATGCAATTTGGATGTCAGGGCAAATAGCAGCAGAATATTATATCTAGGAAAAGTGAAAGTTGGCAAGATGAGTTAGGTGTAGTGATGAACAAGCTTAAAATTCCAATTTTCTGTAGCAAGAACTATGAAATATTGCCCGTACAATGAAGGCAATGAATATTCAAAACATGCTAACAGAAAGCAAATGATTATGAAAAACAAAGTACTGAATTGCTGTTTACTAACCTGAAATGGCAATCTACAGTTGGAAGAACAAGAGAGCAGGGAAAAACTATAAAAATTAAAAAAATCAAGGAACTAATGTGTGCTCACCTGGCTCCTGAATAACTATCAGCAAATGAGTACCATATTCCAGTAAAAGAATAATTTCATTCTCAAATCACCCAGTAGCAACCTATGGAAAAATTTAAGGTACAAGTAAAATATGAAAATGAATTACACCAACAAATACAATTTCAAATTAAATCCATGTGACATGGGCAGTGCAGAAGAAGATTAACTGTCCATGAAAGAATATGACTGTAAAACAAGTAATTCAACCTTGACCAGGTCCTATCTAATTTGTTTCAAATATTAGTTCAGGTACCTTAAACAGAGAAAGTTAACTGTAGTGTCATGAAGATACAGCAATGACGATGCACCCAAAGACCCAATAGTACAGTTGCACCTCTTTAACTGTAATCACAGTCTTATTACACTCATGTTGTCAACATTTTAGACCAGGGGGTCTCCAATCTTCCTTTTCGTGATTGTGGAAAAATTCAAGTTACGATAAATTTTTCAATACTGTATAATTCACCAAATGTGCTGTTGTTTTGATACAGGTGATCAAGTGCAAACTAGACACTAACATTTCCTCTCTTGAGCAAAACCTGAAGTCAATCCAAACTGTAAACTAAACAGCCACAACCCAGAGCTCGCAGTCTTTCAACACATGAGTAGAGAGAATATCACTCTTGCAAAACTAAAGAGCCAAGATATTCTTTCAAGACATACTGGAGTTATTTAAAAGGATAAAAGATGAAGGCAGACTGAAATCTTCCATAAACAACTTTATTTTGTTAGGGCCCTATTTAAATAGGTTACTAAGAAGGTGCCACATCAGTCCTAGGGACCCGCAGCTGGATATGTACAATCCAACAACTCACCTGGAAAAATAATTCATCCAAATACTAACCAGGTGCCATGACTGTCTAGAAACAATAATAAATCAACTCCCGAATCATCCAAATACTATCCACGTGCCATGACTATCTCTAAAACATAGAAAAACAATTCCCACGCACACACGAACCCCCCTTTCCCAAAAAAATAAATAAAAGAAAAAAATTCTCAGTCCGGAACATAAAACTCTCAATCAAAAACAAGCTTTGTATGTCCAAGATTATACTTGAAAACATCAGCTGTATAAACAACTTAAGTTTTAATTCTTCAGCAATGGCCTACAAGTCTAATCCCCAAAATTTGGTGTGTATATAAATATAACGAAAATGTTAAAAAGCAGGACGGCGTCCTTGACAGCAATTTGAAGGTTGAATCTATTACATGAAATTATGATACACTCAATCGATATTATTTTACTTTCAAATAAAGTCTAAATCCTCTTACATTATCTTTGGTATCCAATCTGTTAACTAGACATGAAATTAGATCAAGAGCGATCCAAACCAATAAAGATTTAATATTCTATACCAATACAGTAGCACATTTAAACTTGCACAAAGTACCTGGATAATCAGAAAAGATTAAGACATAACTACACATATAAAAAAAAAATTAAAATATTAGAAAATGCAAATGTGACTTTCATCCTAATGTACAAACCACGTTCCATGTCGTCATCTGACCTGGTTCCCCAGTGTAGATTATTTCCACTATTTTACAATCTATATAAATATTCACATTATGAGACCATTCTTCGGCCATCTTCTACTTTCACAACAAAATAATTAACTAAATATAAGTAAACTACATGTCTAATATTTCTTTCTTTTTTTTTTTTTAATACACTATAGTACTGCAGTTCACACTTCTTAATTCATATATCTTTTTTCCACTTCTGCATAATCGCCACGAGCCCACCGAGTGACAAAATAAAATTAAGAACAAAAAATATATATATATGTATATATATAGAGCTATATACAATTTTGCAAGTAAAACTATTTTTCTTTGTTAAAATACAGAACTTGTTTTTCTTGTCAAAAAGTACTCTTAAAAAACGTCAAGTTTAATTCTTTTGCGTTCTTTGACCCTTCGACCAACGGTGTCGTCATTATCACAGTTATCACTGTCATCATCACTGCCACGACGCTTTGAACTGACGAAGTCCACATCATCATCCAGGTAGTGTTTACTTGTTCTGGACATTGACAGGTCTTCAGCATGCTCCTGGCTCCCGTACCATCGATGGTCTGTGCTGTGTGAGGAGGCGCACGAATGGAAGGCAGAGTACGGCTGCTGCGATATTGCGGATGGGAGGGGAGCTGGCAAAACATGGGCAGCAGCACTAGTCATTGAGGTAGTAATGGCTGATGTGCCTACGAGAGGCTGAGAGATGGGCAGTGGGCGTGCAGCAGGTACAGAGTTTGAAGTTGCTGCCACTGGGCAGCTCATAACGTTTTGTGAAGTCTCTGGTAAGTTTGGCTGTGAACAACATATACTCTGGAAAAGAGGTGGTGGTGGGACTGGTGAATGCTGAGCTGAGGAGCTCTGAGGGGGAGGAGGGTGCTGCGCCTGCTGGGGAACAGGGTCGCATATGGACCTGGTGGAACTCCCACCTCCGTGCCACCTATCCCGACTGTCATCTCTTGCTCCTAGCAGCAACGAGGGTTGAATTTTTTCACCACATTCAGGGGCAGGAGCAGCAGCTAGGGGCACATACACCACTGCATCCTCACCACCTGGCATCAATACTCCCGCTTGGTGACTGGCTCCTTCACCAATTGACTGTCCACAACCAAAGCAAAGTAAAGGTTGTGCAGGAGATTTGGATCTCCAATACTGAAGCTCTGTTTTACATTTGTTGAGTTCCTAAAAATATTTCCCAGCAGGGGAAAAAAAAGAAGAAGAACTATTATTTTCCACTTTAAGCACACTACACATATAAAAGGAGTCAATTTACAAGAAAACTAAATACACAATGTGCACAAATTGCAACTAGAAATTTCAAGATATCACTCAACTATCACAGTATATTTTTAGAATATTACAATACATAAGGCACTGCATAATACTTTGTATTTGATAGACTGTATAGTATTATGACAGAAGATCAACAAGAGTAAAATGACCATGCAGGGAGGCTGAAATTTTGTATTAAAAATAATTTTGTTGATTTTGAGATATCAAGAAAAAATACGAATTCCTATTACAGTTTTAGCTTAATACAACAGTAATGCCAGTTCAAAACTGCATTTTCATGAGTCACAATTTCAACCAATCACCTTAAGGAAAGGAACATTCATATAAGAATTATCAAAATTAGTTTCTAAGTAACATTAATGGTTAAAGATGGGACATGAGTTCTGATATATTAGTATTTGTATTTAATAAAAGCTACTATGATCTTTCCTGTAATTTATTTATAATTTTTGCTTATTTCCTAACATTTGTATGTTAAGAAAACATGATATGTAACTGACAGCTTTTGGTCAAGAAACTGCTCCATAATAGTTTTTGATAGGAAGTGCATGCAGCAATCTTACTATTGTAAATTTTTAATAAAAACAGTAACCTTTACCTTTAGATTTATCAAAAACCCACTCACCAAAAACTGGCCTTAAACTGTAAGGGATGCATCAAGGGGTATAAAAAAAGAATATTCTTCTGCACATGGTCAGCCAACTATTCACTACCTGAGATACTTATCAATGCTCCTTGTTCAACTTTGCATATTTTTCAAGTGAGGACATGCTACCCGTCTCCACCAGACTTTTCAATGCGTCTTGCCATCAGCTTATTAAAACTCCCTGTCATGTTCTTGATCGTGATCTCACTACCTGCTTGTAACTGTGGCTGGTGCTGTTTTCAGTGATTTTTCTTGCATTTATCCTTCTGTGACACACTTGGAACACTAAAGAGTTATACTACCAAGTTTCCCTTCTGTATGCATCTTACATGCGTATAGTTTTTCTTACATTGTATCTTTGATGCTATAATAATGTTTCTTGTCTGCTTTCTCCATTCAAACTACTCCTTGGCACATCCTCTGTAATATGAGTTCTATAAGCCTCCCTTTGACGGATGGCATCATTCACCCTTCTATGCCCTTAACTATTCCTGCACTGTTCTCCTTTTTCTCCCATCTACTTGATTTCTGGCAGTGACTTATTCCTCCTTAGATTTGTCTCCTTCATACTCCATCCTAAATAGCAATTCACGCTATTTTATGATAAATAAGTTTATTGTAAACCAAGCTTTAACAATGAAGCACGTTCTCATGCAAACCATTTCATCTAAATTCTAGCGCCGATAAATACCCAAAGTGACAGAAAGATGGCCAAGCTTGAGTTATGGAACAATTCTTTTTGCCTTCCTACATAATTTCATTTTTATATTTAAATAAAAGAAATATAGTTTAATTTTTGATTTATGACAACGAAGTAAGTACTGTTAATGTGAGGGATGCACTGCCCAGTAAAAAAATCTGCCACAAAATGATACTGGGGCAGTCAGAGAGAGAGAGAGAGAGAGAGAGAGAGAGAGAGAGAGAGAGAGAGAGAGAGAGAGAATTAACCTAATATGTAATGCTTTTTTTTTTAAATGCACTCCAAGTGCTGTAAAGGGTTCACAGTTTTTGACAATCTGACATTCAACAAAAAACTGCTCTTACAATACATATGAGTTTTTGCTAAACATAGCAGCATCAATTCTTAATTAATCCTTTGAAATTTTGGTGAACGTGGCTTTATACATTGTACTATATAGCTAGTGAATGAGTGATCACCCTCTACCCACACAGATCAGTGCCCCTGGGAATATGGGGGTGTCTGCTTCTCAGGCAGATAAACTCCTTGAGAGTGAAATGGCTGGGAAGCATGCCAGCATGCGATTGGCCTCAGCATAGCTGACCTTTTCGGGTGTGGGCATGCCATTAAGTTAGATGCTTACTGCGAATGCAACACTGTGGTGCAGTGTTCATGTAGTTAGCCAAACAACCCTTGGATTGTCTAATTGGAGGCACTGTTGTAAAGCAAGTGGATATGTTTAAATATTTAGGTACTTATTGAGATAAGGATGGTTCTCTGAGTACAGAATTTAAGGAAAGATGAAAAAAGGCTCATCAAGCAGTGGGAATGCTTAAAAAAGGGATTTTGACAACGGAAAAATCTATTTCTGGGGGAAGACCTGAGTCACCCAGTGAAATGGTTCCAATAGCACACATTTCTAGGTATAAATATTGCTAAATATACCAGAGAAAAAGCTATCCATAATGCCAGGGTTACTACCCTGGATTGATCACCACAATGGTGTCGGTATGCACCAAGGGGCAGTGGTAGCCACTATCACAGATGCTTTGCCCAATAGATCTCTCCGTTCTCAAAGCCTCCATCATGGGAGAGCCGTTCTACCTACTACCTTCCGCTTGCTACTACTACTACTCGCGCCCGCCATCTTTATCCCTTAATTTGCACCCTCCAAGCTTGGTATGCTATCCAGGTGGGAAAGGAAGTATAGGGATGGGTCATTGGGTGACACAAGTCTTCCCCCAGAAATAGATTTTTCCGTTGTCAAAATCCCTTTTCTGGGCTCGACCTGTGTCACCCAGTGAAATAGTAAGAGAATCAGCCATACAATAGCTTGGTAGTATCATCTAGAGTTTACCTTAATGGAGCTAAATAAAACTAAGAGAACAATACTGTGTTTTAATAACCCCAAATATAAAGTTCAAAATATAATTAAAAACTATATGGCACATAGTCTAGAAATACCAAATGACCAACACCAAGATACTTAATGCTAAACAGATTATGTCTTAAATACAGGATATCAATGTTACATGCAGGAGTCAGGCTGTGAAGCAGACCTGACCTAAAAGGCTAGAAAGCAGGGCATGCAAGCGAGGCAGGTAGGCGAGAGAATATACCAATAGGTAATTTAATCAAGAATTACATTACAATAAGGACAAGCAAGAGTTATATATACTAGTCTTGAGCTGGACCAGGAGGAACAATACTCCCTGCAGCTACAGTGGAATATTTAAGAGCCTCTAGGGACTTAAGATAGTGGCGTTTAAATACTGTTGGTGATTTCCAGCCTGTATACTTTAATGTTAGAAATACCGCCATTGCCTCTAGAATGTTGATATGGAACTGGCGGAATACTGTCGACCATGCTCCTTGAACTTTCTTGTGTTGGGAGTATCCTCCCCATCCGCTTAGGGAAGCATCCGTATGAATCACTAGCGACGGAGGGGGAATTGAAGAGGCACTGACCTTGCCAAACTCTTGACTGTCGACCATGGTCGAAGCCTCCTCTCAATATCGGCGGAATTAGAGACACCTTGTCTCTGTTTCTGCTGTTGGCTCGTTTCCGCCATACCCTGTTTATATCCTTCAGTCTGGCTTTTAGTAACAAGTCTGCGAACTGAAGAGAGCCTAGAACTCTTTCCCGGGTACGACGAGAGGCTCTTTTGTTCTTGAGGAACTGCCTGGTAGCTTTGGCTATTTCCCTCCTCTTGGCTGGCGGAAGTGACAGTTTGTGTGTGTGTTTAGGTCTCATTGGATTCCTAACCACTGAAATTGAGCAGCTGGAACTAGACGGGATTTCTTCCTGTTTATTTGGAATCCCAAGTATTCCAGGAAGTTGATTACTGTGATTGTTGCTTTTCAACATTCCTTGGCGTTGGATGCCCATATTATCCAATCGTCCAGGTATGCGGCCAGCATAATCCCTTGAGCCCGTAGTTCTTGAACTACTGTCTCTGCCACTTTGGTAAATATTCTGGGCGCTATGTTGAGCCCGAAAGGCATGGTTCTGGATGAGTATGCTTGTTTTCCTAGTCTGAACCCTAGGTAAGGAGAGAAATTTCTCGCAATCGGGACGTGATAATATGCGTCTGTAAGATCTATAGAGGTGGTGACGGCCCCACGGGGAAGTAGGGTCCGTACCTGCGAGATTGTAAGCATGTGAAACTTGTCGCATTGAATGTATAAGTTGAGACGAGACAATTCTAGAATTACTCTTTGCTTGCCTGAGTCTTTCTTTGGGACACTGAACAGACGGCCTTGAAATTTCAAGTGTCTGACTTTCTCTATCGCCTTCTTTTGCAGAAGGTCTTTTGCATAGTCCAGTAAGTCTTTGGATGGAGGTTGATGGAATCTGACTGGCGGAGGAGGCCCTCTGCTCCAGCTCCATCCCAGACCTTTTGAAATTATACTTGTTTATGTTAACTACTTGTTTAGTTGTTTGTGTACATACTGTTATCTGAAAACAACTTAACTACCCTACTGTAAATATCCAATCTATTGTAACATTACTCATATGGTATTTATCTTTTGTTTACTATAACTATAAAACTGTAAATAAGTTAGTCAGTGTATATCGAAATTCTAAAGGAATAGGAATAAAGCACAGCACGCAGTTTCTGGAGTTTCATATTTCTACCAAAGGAAATCAACAATGCTGTGGGCCCATGGACTGAAGGTCCAATGGTCCCGGAAGAGATACAATCTCCCGCCTACCTGAGGAGGCTCATTAATTGGAAGAGGTCTTACTTCCTCTGCCTCCTCGGGCTCCTCTTCCATGCGAGAGAGGTCTGGACGCTGCTCTACCTCTGTAGGCGGCTCTGGCTCTACTACCCCTCGCATGCTTATTGTATCCACGAAACGCCCCCTGGTTTCAAACGAGGCGTTGAAAGCTGGGGACGTCACAAAGGCTGGCGGAGCCGAAACTTGCTGAGCCGGCTGCACTAGTACATACTGCTGCTGAGGCTGTGCCTTGGATGTGGAAGGCTGTCCGATCTGCCAGACCGGTACCGCCTGAAGCACAGTCTGAGCCTGAGGCTTCTGATAGCCCTGGAATCTCCTGAACCTCTTCCTTCCCTTAGGTTGAGGTCTGGAGGTCTCAGAGAACTTCCTTTTGAAAGGAAGATCCCAGCAAGAGCGAAGGCTCTGGTTCGCTCTAGTTGCCTCTGCCAAGACGTTATTGACCTCATCCTCTGGGAAGAGGTTAGGTCCCCAGATAGAGCTCTTCATGAGTCTATTGGGCTCATGCCTGATGGTGGCGTCGACGAAGATGTGCTTCCGGCAGTTCTGCCTCGCAACCACACAGTCATAAAGGTCTGATTGGAAGGATGGTAATGACTTTGTGAGGACCTGAAACAGTGGCGTCAGCATAGACTAGTGCAGTCACCTCTGAGATGGTCGGAATGAATGGAGCGACTCAACATCTTGCCTCACTCCGTCTTCAGCAGAGCATCCGGAAGGGAAGCTGAACAGGGTGGGAGGCACACTCGGGATCGAGTTTCCCCACCGTGAACGTCGCTGGAGCTCCCAACCAACATTCCAAATCTCTGGGAAGAGAAGGGAAGTAGGATCTGTCTCCCAGAGTTTTGAGGTATGGGCTTGCCATCCATCCCAGCCTGAAGGGTCAGCTCTGCAATCTTAGTAGTGCAGGGGGTCGGAATAGAGTCACCTACAGAGAACATAGTGAAACTTCCTCTAAAGGGAGTAAGTTTAGTGTTCTCGCACTCCCAGTCAGTGAGAGCGCGCATCAGAGTGGATTGAGCTTGGTCCCTAGAAAAGATGACCGTTTCCTTAGGGACCTTATCAGATCTAATCCAGGCTTCCTCAGTTAACCTGGCAAAGCCTGGATAGGGAGGCACTAGGTTGGCTGGAAAGAACTCTAGTTCTTCCAGACGACGAGTGGAATGATGGTAGATGAGTATCATCAAGGCAGGACCTGCCGGAACTGAGTCCGGCAGCAAAAGTCTATTTTAACAAAGATTTATGCTACGGAATGGTTAACTAACTAATATTTGTGTTATAAGCAAGTACTCTATGTTACTCCGCCGTGACTTGTCACTGAAATCTCATTGTGTCACATAATTATGGAATCGGCGTAATATGAGTGAAATAGAGTGTTCGCATATAGCCCATCTCTCAAATCGCCCCAGGGCAGTAACCAAATAATGGAAACCGTAAAATATGCTGGAAACCATACCCACCGGAGTGGTTAATTGGACAATAACATACAAGAGACCCGACTAGTCCGGCGGAGGCTCCGCCGCCTCAAGCAGGCGTTGTACATAAAGTATCTTTAAAACAACTAATTCTATCATAACGTAACTCCTATTTGCTTTCACGGGACAGTGTTCAACGCTCCAGCTACTAACTACTATAAGTAATTAGTAGCGAGCTAACGAGACACCGCCCGAACTAGTCTGGCCCGGAAAGGGAAAGGAAGGTGAGTGGCGGAAACCCGGTGGAACGGCAACCGGTCAGGTGGATGCACCCTCCGAGAAGCCGAATACAACCTCCTATACGGAGGTGCCGAGCACAAGCGATCGGCTTTCCTCTTACGAGGATGTCGCCCAGGCAACGTCGCCAATTCTAATCGTTCAGGTAAAGAAGGACTAGGCTATATACATGAAAAAGCAGGAGGTTAAACTTCCTTGTTCCTAGCCTACCCTCCAAAACCAAAACTTTGGCCTGGTCAGGAAGGCTAGGATTGAGCGCTACAGGTGTGGGGAGAGTAGAACCTTCGTACTAACCTAGCCTCACCCTCCAAAACCGAATCGGCCTGGTCAGGTGGCTAAGTGTGAATTGAGGAGCCCTCTCACTAGCCTAACCTCACCCTCCAAAACCTAACGGCCTGGTCAGGTGGGCTAAGTGTGAATGAGGAACTCTCTCACTAGCCTAACCTCACCCTCCAAAACCTAACGGCCTGGTCAGGTGGGTTAAGCGTAAATTGAAGAGCCCTCTCACTAGCCTAACCTCACCCTCCAAAACCTGACGGCCTGGTCAGGTGGGCTACGTGTGAATGAGGAACTCTCTCACTAGCCTAACCTCACCCTCCAAAACCTAACGGCCTGGTCAGGTGGGTTAAGCGTAAATTGAGGAGCCCTCTCACTAGCCTAACCTCACCCTCCAAAACCTAACGGCCTGGTCAGGTGAGCTAAGTGTGAATGAGGAACTCTCTCACTAGCCTAACCTCACCCTCCAAAACCTAACGGCCTGGTCAGGTGGGTTAAGCGTAAATAGAGGGACTCTCTTACTCGCCTAACTTCACCCTCCAAAACCGTAAAACGGCCTGGTCAGGTGAGCTAGGTAGCCTGAGCATCGTGTAAATGCGCATGTCATGCCTAGCCTAACCCTCCAAAACCGTATCACGGCCTGGTCAGGTAGGCTAGGCTAGTAACTACCTTATAACCATCTCTTTTCACCAGAACAAAATAATATATAATATAATGTTAACCACCCATGACATTGAGATTATATATAAACAAATGATTCGGTGGCAGAGAAGGAACCCGAAAATTATTCGTAGGTAACTTTAGGTACCAAGGTGGCCTACCTCTGATGCCGAATCACTCACATAAACTAGTCTAATTATACACATCAGCTATAATCATGATAATAATAACACCATCGAGAAGGCACCAACTCGCTGGTGGAGGAAAGGAAACTAATAAAAAAACTCAAATTCTATGATCAGAAATAGAGCCTGGCTCAAACCATGATACAAAGGTTCCCTTGCCTCTTCACCAGCGACATGGTAATTTCTCTCAATAATATGCTCCAAAAACTGAAATGCAGCAATTGGATATCCAGCAGATTTTCGTTCTGCTAAATATAATTGTGGAGACTGAAGGTCAGAAACGCAACAGAGGCAAACATAGCGCTACGTTCGGCTGCGCACCTGTGGTAAACATATATTACGTACAATTCATAAATACTGTGCCTCTCGCGTTTAAAACCAATCAGATATAATACTCAACTTAGATGGTGTGACATCCTCACGGGACAACATGATTACAGCTGCAATTAGTTTAAAAACACCAAAAGAAAGGGACACGGCGCTCTCGTGTTGTGATAAATTTTTGGAACAAAGATGGCGGGCGCGAGTAGTAGTAGTAGCGAGCGGAAGGTAGTAGGTAGAACAGCTCTCCCATGATGGGGGCTTTGAGAACAGAGAGATCTATTGGGCAAAGCATCTGTGATAGTGGCTACCACTCGCCCCTTAGTGCATACCGACACCATTGTGGTGATCGATCCAGGGGTAGTAACCCTGGCATTATGGATAGCTTTTTCTCTGGTATATTTAGCAATATTTATACCTAGAAATGTGTGCTATTGGAACCATTTCACTGGGTGACACAGGTCGAGCCCAGAAATTACTTTTCATACGCAATACCATGAAAGATTTGTAAATTCTCTGTCCTTTATAATGGTATATACATTATTGACATTCATGTCAATTACTACATACAAAACCACCTGGAAAACCAAAGAAAATTTTCATGTTTTGGAGATTAACCATCTCCCAACACTCACGTCATCTCAATGATACCATGCATCAAAATATTCTTAATTTTCTTCCTTGTTTACTATGAATGGCACCCAAGCTGTTGCAATCCCAAGGAATAAAATATTTGCACAATGTCCTTAGAATATCAAGGATTAATTACACTGATCTGAAGGTTTTACTTTCATAAACTACTTCCTAGGATACCTGTACTGTTCATCCAAAACTGGTAACCCCAAAATTTTCAATGTACCCTTACAAGTTCTCCGACTTAGAATTCACTTAATACTCCAACTTCTAAAACTGACACTACAGGGCAGGTTCATACTTACTACATTTATCTACAAAATTCACTGATCTACCAGTAACAGCTAGATTTCAACCAGTGTTAAATAACATTCAAGAGTATTTACGAGAAAACGAAAAGATTACTGGATCAGTAGGGGAAAAGAGCAAACCAATCACCTAGCCATGCAGTGACTCTTGAGCAAAATTTCTCAGGCTTTGAAAACACAAACTGTTTCTTAATCACTACAATGGTTACCTGTAACACTGTGCTGAATTTTCTGGAGGACTCTTCAAATTTCTTGTCATACTCATCCATTCTCGTGGTATACTCTAAGACCTGTTTATGCTGGTCTGCCAATTTGCCTTTACAGCTTTTTAATTCTCGCCTCATTGCAGCAAGCTGTGTGTTGCATCTGGAGAGACAAGATTCCATTAAAAAGACAGCATATTCTACAAGCACATAATGACACTTACACTATGGTTGGACTTCTTTCATGTCTCTAAGGCAAACCATGCAAGTTAGGAGAGTAAACTGATCACAGCAACCCCATCAGTCATATGCCCACACTGCGTCTGACATGATCGCCAGACTCATTGACTTGTAAATAAAAGAGCTCTGATTTGTGATACTCGTGCCACTGGAGCTCAGCATCCAACCGCCTACCACCTTGATAAATTGGAGTCTGCCGGGCTGACAACAGATCCCTGGAAAGCTCTATTGTTTACTTTCTTCACTACTATCTTTTGTCATTAAACATAAGAAGTATTAGAGATAATGTTGAAATATGAATACTTTCCACCTTACCAGGTTTCCCAGTTTCCAGTACTACTGTCAAGGAAACGAATGCCTGGAGAAGTAATGAAAAATCTTCTCTAATAAGCTGTGATACAAAATGAATGAAAAAGCCAATACCGAAAGAGAAATAGCACGTCCTTACAGGGACATGCTGGCAATGTGATAAGGGTGATGGCAACTGAAACAAACAGGTGTAAAAAGGAAAAACATTCAGTGATGTGTAGCCCACGGATGTACTGTAATGTCCTATTAAATCAGAGCTACAGAGAAGAATGAGACTGGTGTACAGACTGGGCATGTGCAGAGGAACCTTTCCTCCATCAATTCTTCAAGTCAGCATAGCTGGGTCCATGTTACATGGAATATGGCAATTTATAAAAACTTTTGTTTTAAATACGTATAAATCTTTGAATCAACAACAACGACAAGTTTAACTTCACCTTATTATTACTTAGTTCTCCAGGTTTTCTTGCACCTACATCTCTGCTATTAACTGGCCTTTCCAGACATTTTTTCATGACACTAAACAGAATGAAGGGTTTCCTGTACTCTGTGTTCATAAACTCTTGGAGTAAACCCTTTCTGGGTTTCTAAGAGCACTGGTCCTTAGTATATAATATTCCAAGAGTTCTCCTGGTTCCATCCACACATCGCAATTCATCAGACATTCAGCAATTTGGACTCCCGATTAACAGTGATTTAAGCATATGGCTGATGGGGGTTATGAGCAAAGCTTTCATTGCATAAAAATTTCTCATGCACTTCAGCCTTAACAATATTGTACATGCAATTCTTAGTGTGAATATTGTGCATGCAATTCTTAGTTTGCAATGACTCACCATCTCATTTACAGCAATTTTAACTACAAAGGTCACTGAAACGTTAACATAAAAGACTCTTCTGAAGACTATAGCAATTATTTAACAGACAATAAAGAAAACTAGAGGAATTCTGATAACGCACTTTTCAAAGACAATAAAGCTTACTTAAACATTTCTTATAAAGCTCTCATCTTGGATTCAATTATGTTATATCAAAAGCAGGGTGTGGTGGGGGTAAAAGATTTTTTTTTTTTCTCTCTAACCTTCCATGCACTCTGTTTTTGCCAAACCTTTGTGAGTCAGCACTCAGGCCTATCCTCACCATGTCACTGAACCACAACGGAACACCAACCTGCGCATTCCTTGACGAATACGTTTAATTCTTTTCCTTAACACCATGTTGGACTGTGGTAGAGCCTCATGCTCAGGCATCTCATCCTCTGGTTCTGATGACCGTCCACTGCCACTTGGTGATCTGACACTACACTCTTCTGCAAAAGCAAAAATAAAATGTTAATTCTTGAGTGTTGAAAGGTTCTACTCTATATACAATTAAGGGATATTATATCATTCCTTCTTATCACCCTGGAATGTAAGACGAGCTTATTCAAATACAATGTAGGGTAAATGGAGGCAGAGAAAAATGTCATTAGATTAGTTTCGCCGCAATAGGTATGGCCCTCCCACTTTCAAATATATGAAGGTACACATTCAAATGGAGTCGTGCCAGTTTTTACCTCTTCTGTCTCCATCCATTGTGACTCATGTCAACCAACAAACATCTAGGTCCCTATTTCACTGTTAGTGCTAACTGGAGCATATCACATTTTCAGGAACAAACTCAATTCGTCCAACAGCTTTGGGTTTGGGGATAGAAGAACTTTGGTAATTCAGTTTGTGAGCTGAACAAGAGATTATTACTGTTACAGATAAGGTTAAGGAGACCTGAGAGTCACATTTCTTGACTTTTATGGGCTTGCCCTATAGAATTCTTCTTCCATGGGGAGTGAGGACTTCTGCAATTTAAGATAATGAAATAAAGTAGGAATAAACCCAGGGGAACAAGGAAGTTGTAAAAGGAGGAAAGAAATGCAACTGGACAGGGGATGCCAAACACAATCTTTAGAACAATCTACAGTACGCCATAAAATGTACACTGTAATGGATAACCCACCACAAGATGAATGACAATGATTCGCTGATCACTATTTTAGTGCATCACATTTTTCTTGTCTCTGATGCTCATGCAGGCAATTATCAATGTAAAATTTTCCCTAAGGACAATGATCTAAAAATGAAAAATGTTTAAAAAAATACTGATAAGACATTCCACTTTCCATTCAACAAAAAACCTGTATTTTTTAAGGGGCAAAAAATCCTTATCACTAAACACATATTAACACCTATTGCAATATCAATAGTAGTTACAAATTCAAATTATTTAAATGCCATAAAACTTAACTATGAAAGGCATATTTTGTAAATTTCTAGTTTGAGTATAAAAGAATCAGAAGATTTTCAATTAAGGGTCAAAAGGATACAACTCTTGTTGTCTGAACTTAGGTGAATGAAACAAAACATACTGTGATTATTACACACAGAATCACCAATATTTCTGAAAATTCCCTCATTACTGGAGAGCAGAAAACATGAAAAAAGACAATGTGCCTATATAAACATGTGACACCTAAAATTTAATTGGTACATTTGTCCAAGGGCTTCAATCTAAAAATGATCTTTGCTCTTTTAGTAAAGAGAAACACATAGTTACCTGAGAATCTTGACGTAATACCTAAGAACTCTGAACCAAAACATGTAATTTCAGGAAGGCGAGGTTCAATGTGCTCCTTGAAGTACTCCATGGCCATTGTAGAAAGGTCAAAAAGTTCATCTGTGACGATATATGCTCGATCAAGATTGGGAGTGCTCTTAATGTAGGCCAGTAAACGATATACTTCATCCAGGATCTGCCAAAATCAATACATCATGAATATCGCGACCGTCTTTCCTTGATGAGAATACTATATACTTAAAACTAAAGAATACTATATACTCAAAACTTGGGATTCTACATTTATCTTTACAAACTGGAACACAACACTTCAATAGTTCTATACAATGTACCACTATTAGCAATGGGATACACAACTATGAATTTTAGCCAAAAATGGTCAGGACCAGTCAAACTTGGAAACTCTTCTCATACTTACATCCCCAGCAAAGAAACAGCAATGCTTCCGCTCTATGTGTTTGCCGAAGGACATCTGCAACAGCGTCAACCTCATGTGGAGTGTCTCAACTATGTCAGACTCCCTGGCCAAGGGATGAGTACGACGTGCACTTTCTCTCCTTGGCATCTGGCCCTTTATAGTCTGGAAACGTATTAACATCTGGTTTTGCAGTCGCTGAAATGTGGTGTTTAAAATGCTCGACCCTATCTGCTCAAATCTCTTGCACGCCTGAAAATGCCAAGACAGAATGTGAATAACCGTGCCGTGAAGAATGTTCCCTGTAAATATTTATTTCTTTAAAGATTACACCTGGAATCTAGTATTCACAATGTACACCTGTTTTATTTCCAACAGAAAACTCTTTGAACAACAGCACCAGACTTGAGAGAGAGAGAGAGAGAGAGAGAGAGAGAGAGAGAGAGAGAGAGAGAGAGAGAGAGAGAGAGAGAGCAAAGAGTATATTAAACAATTCATCAGTAATGTAAAACTTGATCAGACTTGAGTTTCAGCTGAACAGAGCCAAACACCATGACCAAGTATGAAATGGAAGATACTGAAAGTGTTCATACAAAAATAATTGTTCACTATACGCTGCAATAACATGGTTCAAAACTAAATTCATTACCTCTTTCTCAGCTAAAATTTAAGACATATGAATGGAAATGTTAACTACCTGTAACTGCCTCCCTCTCCCTTAGCATATTACATTTAGTTCTGTACTAACATGCATAAAGTGCAGCAAGTACTGGCCAAGACATTTACATTAAATGATGACTGACAAGGGTAACCATTACTGAAATCTTTTGGACCTGAAGTAAATCAGTCAGGTTTTATATTTATGTAGTCACAAGCAAAAACTTGCTAAAACCAGTGATTGTTTCAGGATGAGAAGTATGAAAAAAACAATGGTATAAATGACCTAATACTATTTTAGCAAGCATGTCACTAAAAATAATTACTGTAAGTGTTTCCTTTAATTTTCTTATTTACCACAGATTCACTGGAACTGTAATCATAATACAGAAGGCAAAATCTTTTCAATATAACACTACTTTTCTATACACACCCATCAATCTCATTGTGGCTTAGTTTGTAACCTTGCATGTCCACAAACATCTTTTTTTTGTTTCCCAAACAGAATAAGTGATCATTCATACATGAGTCATTAGTACACATTGGTAGGAACCAATAACCTCCTCAAAACAAGAATATGGGCCTAGGAGGCTTAGGATCAACATACATTTACTTGGTCTGTATGAAAAAACTAGTTTTGTTGAGAAAACTTGAGTTTGTTTCAGTTTCTATCATCCCAAAGTTGTAATCAAGGGGGAAGGTTACAAACAGAGTCCCATATTGTTGCAAGTGTCCTGCTTTGGTTAATGACCAAAATTAGTACAACCCCATCCAATTATGCACATCTCTTATGAACAAATTAGCAAACACAGTTGGACAAAACCAGGTACTTGCATTCAAACTTTTTAAAATCTCAAACTATATCTAAAGGCTAGTGAAATTGAGAGAGTTGTGATTTCATGAACTGTAACTTTGGCCCTTGTACCTTCCTTCTGACACATCTCTGTAGGTTCAAAGGGTTGTCTCGGCCAAAACAAAGCCTTGTTCTTATTGGGCCTGTTTCTTTCGCTAACCTGCAAACATGAACACCAAGGCATTGTCCTCTTCTTGTAAATATGAACAGCCCTCACAACACAATGCAGGCCTTCCTTCTTGCTGATGAAAAGGCAGACAGCTAAAGGTGTGGTAGTGCAGTCTTGACTGCTGCAAAATCAGGAACAAGTGGCAGACCTAAAAAGGGCTAACGCTGCCTGAAAGAGCATGCAGCTTGCTAACTCACCTCAAAGTATAAACCAACTAAACCCCAGCCTTCACTGTTAGATCTAGGAGAGAAGACATCTGAAGAGGTTTATTTGGTAGCTTGGCAAGGTTCCTGAGAACAAGGTTTACCCATCCACATAAAGCTGCTTTAGGAACATTAAACATGGAGGTAATGTGCAATTACTACAAGAAGAGCAAAGTCAACCCGATCAAGTATCTTTCATGGCAACAATCACACAAACATCTCCAACTTTAAAAATTAAGACTACCTGAGATATCTCTTCTACAATTTTAGACTTCCGGGTATGTCTGCCAACAAGCAAGGCATATCTACATACCATTCTTACTGTGACCCTTTGGTTACAATCAAATACAATACCATCCTCGTGCCACTGGGGATCTTCCATTGGCCAAACTCTACCTGATGAGGCACAATGGGGAAAAGACAAACACTGAGACTGTCTCAGAAATGCTGCTGTGCATCCTACTGCTACACTGATGGATCCAGCTGCTCTAAGCAATGAAATGGGTCTGCTGTTTGGACTCATGGCCAAAGTACAGACAGCAATGTCTCCCAGGGAACCTTGTAGACTGGTCAGTTCAGCAAGAACATCTCATGACACTACCTTCCTGGAACATGCAGAAACATCAACTGTAAGGCAACAAAGATAGACTGATCTTACGACATTCTGATTTCTTTAAGAGCACAACAGCCATCAAACTGTTCATCATTATAATGATACTCCATTCAAACAGTGGGACAAATGTTTGCAGGCATATGAAGACAGCCTTCAATTCACAAGAGTTGATAGGCCGTCTCCTGTCAGCTGCTATACTCTTTCTAAAATGTATAGATCTCTCTGGCGTGGTTGTCTGGGTCTTCGCAGGTAAGGCATATATGCCAAATGTATAACAACAACAGCGAGATAAAATCATTTCTCCCATTACAGATATCAAATAAAACCTTTTTCGTTACGCAGAATTCCAAGTCTATTACATAGGTTCACGATTGATAATGTTTTTTTAAGCAATTACAAGAAACGGAATCAGAGTTTCCATCAATATGGCATCTCATTTTGGTGGTGTTGCCAGTACCTCACACACGGATCCACGTGCTTTTAAATCCACGGGTAAGCAGCTTAGATTTTCTCTAGGAGCACTTTCGGTGGTCACGGTCATCACGGTATTATGATGTCTGGAGGCATTTTCGTTTCTACATATACCTTGATTTCTTAACATCGTAGGTAAAGAATAAATTGGTAAGCAAGGAAATATGAAATAAAGCATAACAGTAAGTTTGGCAAGAGAAAATAAACATTCGTATACAGACAGATCTCTGTCTCTCTCTCTCTTTAAGAAGGTTGATGGGTGCAAATTTCTCTTGGAAAGGCAAGATGTAACTGTAGCTCGGTCAAGATTTTTGAGAGAGATGAAGCGTCGCAAGGAGTCAGGGCAGAAATTCGTGTATCTCGACTAAACTTGGGTCAATCAAAATTACACTGGGCTCAAGTGAAGTCTTATATGGTGAAAAAGAATACGTTCAAACTGGCAGACCTTAAAATTTTAGTACAAGAAGCATCGAACAATGTCACGGCGGAAAACTGGAAGAATGCAGCGAGCACGAGAAAATTCAAAAGAGGATGCCCGGCAAGATGTGGCTGTAGACAAGTTGGTTGACAGTTTTGTCATCAACATAGCTGATAGCTCTGATGACTAGTTTTCTGAATAAATTATATATAAAAAGAGAGGATTAGGCCTACAGGGGAAACCTCTCTCGAAAAACAAAACGCACCTTGACTTTTACCTCAGTGGTGGTGTGGAAAAAAGTTTGATTGAAAAAAGTAGTCTTTTAAAACTTAGGATGATCGTTACTCCTCGTTATAGATAATATATAGGCGACAAAGAAGTTTATTTTAATTCGTATTTCGAAAAATGAACAAGAAATATATCACCTATTTCTATAGCATTAATTAAATACTTTTAAGTATCTAATTGTGTAATAATGATAAATGTACATCTATCCACAAGTACTGACAAAATAGATAAGGTGATCATATAAAAAAAAAAAAAAAAAAAAAGCCGTAAGATTTAGAAAAGAAGAGAGAGAGAGCAGGGTGGAGTAGGAAGGAGATTAAAGTACCTGGAAATCAAAAGCCCCAAAAATCTTATAAGTATAGCCTCAGGGTTTGTCTCGAAGACATTTAAAGGTCTGTCACACACGTGTCAGTAGCCTGTTTTCGTAAAACTGGCAACAGGGCAGATCTTTAAAAGCCTCGCCAGAGAGATCTATTCGTCGTGGCAAGAGTATAACCAAACCCCTGTCACCTGTTGGTAGGGAGCATGGTGAATGCTCAAAACAAAATATACGCAAAGCAAGAAAAAGACAAATCACTTAGAATTCTAAAAAAATTCACAACAGATCTCAATTATTGGCCCTGAGAAACATCACTGATATCTAAAGAGGCATTTAATACAATTACAAGACAAGGAGTGAAAAGCTCCTGTCTACATTAGGGCTACAAATATGTAAAGTAATACTATTAATTACAACAGCAAAACAAACAAATATAAAGTGTAAAAAACCCTTAACCAGTGCTTTGAACACAACAAAAGAAAGAGAACAAGATGAAACCTACTCTCAACACTTAAAACAAAACTATTATGAACAAATCAGTGATACCAACAATGGTGAAGAAAACAGGTAATAGGTGCCACTTACGATCAAAATCAGTGATCACTGGAAAACAATTAGAAATGAAAAACTTGTAATGGAAACCTTTCAAAACAGCACTGAAAAGCTGGAAAGCTATTCTCAGAGAATTGTGTTCTGCACGGCTGACACATGAAATACAAATAGAGTACAGGAATTGGTTTCTACCAACATGTCCAGATGGCATATGCATGACTAATGACTCTTCTGTTTGTCAAGACTAAAGACATTGTGTCTGGGACACTTGAGTTTGCATTGTGGTCATGTGACTGGCGTTATGATGAAACCACCACCCTCCATTGGCCAAAACCTAAGCATGATTATGAAAAAACATTAAAACCAAGATATCTGCTTTGTAAGACAATAATAATTATGACAACATTAAAGGCAAGATATCTCTGCTTCATATGAAAATCTGGAAATACATTACAATTTTGTCACATGTACATACCATACCTACATGATACACAAATGGCTACCATGACGTTCCTGTAACACTTTACTTTATCAGCTTTACACTACAAGCTACATCCATATAAGTAAATAAAAAGTTTCAGTAAATATTGTCAAAATATCCATAGTACTGTACATTGTGTGTGTGACAGTCTGGATATTCTGCTTGTGTAATAACAGCTGTACTGTTGTGCCTTTCAAGATTGATGGAATTCTCACACACATACACAATGACATGGCTTGAGTTTATTAAATGAAAACTCATAAAATTTCAGAAGGATTATCTTTCGGGAAATGTGATACAACCTTACAGCTTGGAATTTAAATGATATATATCATTTAAATTCACTACAAGAGTAATTACTTTTAACCTACCACAGAAACTTAAACCATTAGAATAAAAGACTAGTACTATCAAGCCATAGCTTCGTTTTGACGTTCAGAGAATACCGAACCTCTAAAACTGACCTATGCAATAATCACTTTAAGATAATACATTTACTCCACAGTCCTATATATTGTAATACTTACTTGGTCAGAAAATATAACTTAAAAAATATCTACTTTGTACAGGTTCAAGGGAGTCTTTCTCCTTACTAACAAAATTTGAGTAACAGAAAAAAAAACATCCTAAACCTATTTCAAATGGTCAACTTTGGGAAGAATATAAATATTTACAAGTATCGTCTGAAGACTTATCGGGTTTGCCTGAAGGACTTCTCCATATCAGTGGTGAATTATAGGAGGGTAAAATTAGAGAAGCTGAACAACCTAGCTGGAAGTGATCAGGGTGAACGGATGAAAAGTAAGAGAAATCAATACAGCTAGGGCCATGGGGCACAAAAATAAACTGTCAATATTATCTATAGCAAGCAACACAAGACACACGGTGAAACCATTTGCAAGGTTAAAGTTTGTCACTTCCCGATTGTTTCATTTTATCAGCTTAAATGATTTACAGCATGGCGTCTCAGTAATTTCACTGATTTCCATTGTTCAAGGGCAACAAATACATGGTTATCTTTTCTTGCCTCTACTTGTACATGGAGAAGCTGCTACATTTTGCCTAATGGGTTTAGCTTTGGTAAAATACCTCTAGAGGGAAGGTTACATATATAATTTGAAATTTACCAAGGGTTTGCGATGTTCTTTGTAAAAAAAAAAAAAAAAAAAAAAACCTTATCCAAAAATTATTTGGGTTAAAAAATTCAGGCCTATGATCTCCCTAGATCTAAGCTGCCTAGGCTTTATCCATTTTTCTTCAGATTTTCAAAAGCGAATCTTAAAACACTAAGTTCCAAAGTGCTGCCAAGTCTAGGTCCCTGCAGTCTCTCCTTAACATACTCAATTACTCTACTACAATACCAATTTACCATACATATCCTTTCTAGAATACTCAACCTGATTTGTCAACTATCAAAATAAATTATGTCTGTTCGTCAAATCATTTATAGGACAATAAAAGTTAGAATGAAGTGGGCTGGAACATTCTTGTACCCTTAGGGATTTATTAATGCAAAAAGTGGTATTCTGTCTTGGCATTAAAGCTACAGATATAATACAGTAGCTACCATCCAAATGTGTGTTCCGTATTGTAAAATATAGACATGACACAAGAGCAATTACCAATCTTATCTCCCCAATTTTCTTGTAGGGAAGATATGAAAATATTTTTTCAATAATTTCATTGGGCAGATCAAAGACGTGCAACTGAACACCAACATCCTGAGGGGAGGTTGGAGATGACAGTGACGATTTCAATCCCAGGAGTACCTGTGAAGAGAATGATAACATTCAGAGGATTTATCTTGACAAGATGTAGAGCATTAAACAAAAAACAGCTTTTGTCTTGGACTTAATGTGAAACATTTGTAAGGGAAATATAAGTAAACTGACAAAACTCTTTACATTACATACAAATTAGCAGGGCATCAATCATTGGGACTTGTGGTTGCCTATCAAAGTAATAATGTTTTGCATACACTTTAAACATAAGTGATACCTTAACCAGGTAAATTCCTATTTTCTCTTGACAGCCACTGCTACTAAAGCAGACTGAAATCCTGTGGTTCAAACTGAACCACAAACAAAAAAACACAAGCAAAGAGAGATCATGATGGAAAGAACTCATCTTAAAGACAAGAGCATTAAACATGGGAAATCAATAAAGACGGTAAGATAATCATTAACTCACTGAAGAACACTGAGCAATATGGGCATTAAAAAAAGACATCCACATACGAATACTACAGTAACATAAATGAAATTGATGTAGATATGAAGCACATCACAGACCAAACCTTAGGAAGAAAGTGATAGCAATGTGCACATTATTCAAGTCATTTATAAAATATGTCTATTAAGTGTTCTCGAAGTCATCACCACCACATGAACAATTTTGCCTGGACCCCCTTAATGGGTTAGAGAGAGATGTACAATGGGTTTCCTTCACTTTCTTTACTGTATGTTTTGTTAACGCAAAATTTTTCTCCCATACACCCATTAATCATAAACTGCCTTATTTCCATGACTGGTGAAATCCCAATCTCACTTGACTTGAATCACTCAAGGTCCAAATGATTTCTACTGTGTATACGTTCTCCTGTCTGGTGCTTCCTATTTAATCAATGAATTTTTATAAAAAAATCATTGTGAATCAGAAAAACAATTT